>NC_133654.1:240324934-240624934 GCF_009905375.1 Apium graveolens
TTTCCAGGCACCCCCACACTTTCAGGGTTGGTAACTTGGTTTCTTTTTCTTCCACATTTCAAGGACGTCCTTATTCTTGCGCATAGTAATTAAAATATATTCACGCGAAAGGGCTTCCCCCACATCGACTGCGGAAGTCCAGGGCTTAGCAACATTGTATTCATCATTTTTTTGAGAGTGCGATTCTTCCTCTCAGCCACTCCATTTGGCTGAGGGGAGTATGGTACAGTGACCTCATGGATTACCATGTTGTGAACAAATTCCCAAAGGGTTCAACATATTCACCTCCACGATCATTTCGTATCGTTTTGATTTTCTCAGTTTGTCGTGTCTTAACTTCTTCCTTATAGATTTTAAATTTATCTATAACTTGGTCTTTGCTTTTCAGCAATATACATAGCAGTATTTTGTACAGTCATCTATGAATGTAAAACTTGTTTCCCCTCTAGTTGGAGCGAATTTTAAATCACATATATCGCTATGTATTAGGTCTAGCACTTTGGTGTTTCTTTCCACACTTTAAATGACGATCTCGTTAATTTTGCCTCAACACAAGTCTGACACTTATATTTATCAATTGTTAATTTGGTAGTATTATTTTACACTTAACCTTCGTAAAGTGTCATAATTAACATGTTCTAATCTAGCATGCCATAAATTAGGAGACTCAAGCAAGTAAGCAGAAGAAATCTTCATTCATTATCGTCCTTATGGACATAACATTGAGCTTAAATAGCCCATCAGTTACATAGCCCTTGCCTACAAACATACCACTCTTAGATAAAACAACTTTATCTGACTCAATTACAAAATGAAAGCCATGATTATTCAACAAAGAACCAGACACAAGGTTTTTGCGAATATCAGGCACATACAGTACATTCTTCAAAGTCAGATTCTTCCCAGAGTTCATCTTTAGAATCATCGTGCCTTCACCTTCAACAGTAGAAGTCGCTGAATTCCCCATGCAAAGCTTCTCACCAGCATCGGAAGCCTTAAGGCTAGAGAAAATCGCCTTGTCTGAGCAAACATGCCTAATAGCACCAGTATTAATCCACCACTCACGCGGATTGGAGCCGACTAGGTTCACTTCAGAGACCGTAGCACAGAGGTCTATATCACCCATCTCCTTGGACATGTGATCGACCATGTTTGCTTCTTTCTTCTTGTTGGCCTTTTTGGGCCTCTTGCAATCAGAAGACCTATGACCCACTGTATCACAGTTGTAGCACTTCCCTTGGAATTTCGATTTCGAAATCCCTCCATTTGGTGCCAGTTTTTCCCTTTTACCAGAAGTGCCCTTCTTTTGCTTGGAGCTTTCAACATGCTCCACCATGTTTGCCTTCTCAGTAGCAACATTCATGCGTTAGGGTTAGTCGCCTGCTGGTGAACCCCAGATCCAGTGATCTGTGCGTTGGGATCAGCCGTCATATTTATCGTATTGTTCACAGTGTTATCGTTCATAGATCTGTTACTCTACAAAACAGGTAGAAACAGATGTATTAGTCACATATATTAAATACTAATAGCTTTAAGATTGTGATTCACAATCTGCGATTAATACATACAAAACATACGAATAACAGAAAGAACAAAAATGATATAAATGGAGAAGTTCTCAAGTCCAGGGTATAACTGTCTCATTAAAGCTATTACGGCCCTCACTGTATGTGCGAGTCGTTAGCCTCCCAGGATAAAACGAGAAAACGACGTTGCTGCACGAACAGCGCCTTCGGCGAACAAGAACGGAGCAAGAAACTATCACCAGAATAGAGTATGGTTTTTGTTTAGGAGGCGACTGTGTGGTATATTTCGAATTAATGAATAAACCCTAAACCTATGATATGATAATATATGGGTTGAGGGAAAATGTGTGAGGTACTTCACGTGTAAGTAAATAAACCGCGGTAATTAATAATCAAATCCACAATTGAATCAGATTATTATTATGCCAAATCAATTATAATAATTCGTAATAAAAAACGAATTAAGAATTTAAGAGCCCAATCCCAGTGTAAATTAAATTTAGCAAAACCAGTCCATCCGTAATTATTCGGGCCAATTTTTCAGCTACATGTGTCCGCACGCGCACACGCGGGTAACCTCGAGGGCTTCGCAAGCCTCTGATTGGCCCTCGAAAGCCCAAGATTTGCACCCCTGCGGGCAAGTAGGTGTTGGAGCAATACATAAGTAACACATTTGAACACTACATAAGTGTTTTACTATTTAAAGCTATGCATTCTCCTTTGCACATTCAATGTGGGACTTTCATTATTCTACACAAATTTCCACAGCTAAGAGACTAACTTTGAATGATCATATCGCATCCATCTCTTAGTCATTTTGAGTGATTCAAAGTGCCTCATAAAGCTCTCTTAGTCGCCCGCACGCGACATTCGTCCACTCATACTATGTCTCAAATTGACTTGACAATGTGGTACTACTACCCAGATTTTCCAACAATAAAATCTTAAGTTCGTAGAGTAAGCTCCAATGATCTTATAATTTCTGCAAAAACAACTTTGGGGAAAAACTGTATATGGAATAGTTATCCTTTACAGCTTATTTTACATGTAAATTTATGTTACTGCAAGTTGCATTTGCAATATCTGCAGTCACCAGGCGGGCCTGCCCTTGCATTTTCAGTGAATAAACTAGTCCAATTCATGCACTCACCTTGGTGAATAAACTAGCGTCTCTTGGTTACCTCAAAGCCCCCAGCATGTGTGGCTTGTACATTATCTCTAGACCTACGGCCTCAACTTTGTTATGGACAGAAACTTTACATCCAGCTATGTTGCCTATTACGGATGCACTCAGATTAGTTGGTCTTTTCGCAAGCAACGAACAGTGGCACGCTCATCCACTGAAGCAGACTACAGAACTGTTTCCGCTGAGCAAAAAATGGTGTACTAATCTGCTTCAAGAGCTCCAGCTACCACTATGCTCAATTCCACGGATATGCTGTGAAAATGTAGGATCTACATATCTATGTAAATATCCAGTATTTCACAGTCGTATGAAGCACAGAACCATGTATTTTCACTTTGTGTGTGACCAAGTTTATAAAAAGGCATGGTAGACGTCACTCATGTTGGTTCTAGCCAGCAGTTTGCCAATTCTCACACAAACCCATTTTCCAGGTCTTTATTTCAGTCTCAGATAAGCAAGCTCATCCTCATAGACACGACACCGATCTTGACTTCCAGAGTAAGGATGATAATTGATAAACTATAGTTACTTCAGTTACTACAATCAAACTAGAACTTGATGTAATTACAGTTACTTCTTGGATTAATATTAGTTTACCATATTAAGTTCGACCAATCAAAGACTGTTTTGAATAATTGTATAAAAGATTGCCTACTTGTTATATTTCAACTGATAAATCTGTTCAAGTGATAAGTTAGAAGAATTTAACAAACCAGAAATAGTACTTCTAACTTATATAGATTATAAGTAACCGACCGAAGATCTGAAAACATATATAATCCAACTACAAACACATTTTACATGTCATTTGCTTCCGCATATTACACACTTTGCACTAATACATACTCCATCTGCTATAAATATAACAATGACTTGATAATATTATTATGTGAAAAGTCTGCTTTGTCTTTTGCAGCAAGTCATTATTTGGTGGCTTGGTATTCAGTAATATTCCCTGTGTAGTTGGTGCTGGAACAAGATCTGTCTCTATAAATCTATAATTTCAAAGACAGTTACATATATTGCAGATATGGCTCAGGAGATGACAGACAGGAACGGGAACGATGGAGATATTGCTCTCTCTGTACTTGAGGATAATATGCATGAACCCTCCGGTGACCACTCCAGTGACGGCTGTTTTGTAACTCTTCCTTTTATACAAAAGGTAAGTAGGTAACAAATAATAACAAATACTACAATCTATAAGTGTTTGGCTAGATTGATAATTAAAGTTAAGTTTCTTTCCGGTTCTCTGTTTTGTTAAGTAGCTAGAGACTTAGGTTTTTAATTTCCCTTAACCTGGAAATAAAATCAAAAGAGTTTTTTTTTATATATAGATAGCAGGCACATGCCAGGAGTCCAATCCTTGACATCTTTATGAGAAACCAAGATCTCGACCACAGCACCAACCCTCTCCAATCCTTGACATCTTTAAGAAAAACTAAGACCTCGATCACTGTATGAACCCTATGTTGGCAAAGAAGTTTCCTTGTCTTTTTTCTCGGAACGTTATAGTTTCAGAGAGTTGCTCAGATTTGTATCAATGAGCATGCTTATATAGAAGTCTTGAATTCGAAAATGGAACTCTTCTTTACAATCCCAAAAATGAAGTTTTAAGTGAAGGACAGTTTTGGTAGCATGAAATTTATTTAGTAACTATCAATCGGCACCATTCGGAATATTGTCCCATAAACAAGATCTTAAACTCATTGTATCATCTTTAATTTTGTAAACTAATAATGAGAACTATAAACAGGGAAACCACAACACAGAGCTATTTGCAGAAATATTAAGCAACTCTAACACAGCAACACTGTATCGAGTTTATGAATTACATTACATACTTCGATAAGTATGATTGAATCTATTATTAACCTTGTCATGAATATACTAGTCAATGAATTACTGAAATATTTACATGCAGCTAATTGCAGAGATGTTGGGCACATATTTTCTAATATTTGCGGGAGATTGCGCGGTGACGGTTAATTTGTCAAAGGACAAAGTGGTTACATTGCCGGGAGTTGCTATGGTATGGGGACTGGCTGTAATGGTGATGATTTACTCAATTGGACACATTTCTGGTGCTCATATTAATCTGCTGTCACCATTGCATTCGCCTCTGTCAAGAGATTTCCGTGGAAACATGTAACTAACTATCTCCTGTGTTAACCCGTTAATGACCTAAATTTTGGTTTCTATTAACTTTATATATTCATTTTTATGATGATTTTAGCAAGTTTAAATATTTTTTATGACTAAATTTTGATACATTTACGAACACAACCTAGACTCATCTAAGAGCACGCCTTAAGATAGCCTCTCACATTTAAAAACAGACATCACGCCACAAACGATGAAATATAATAGCCTAACAGTACCTACACTCATCTAAGAGCATGCTTTGAGCTAAATTTTGTACAACATTTGCTAGCACGATCTTAAATTTTTTATAATGTTAGGTACCAGCTTATGTTGCAGCACAAATTATAGGGGCAACGTTAGCCAGCGAAACGATCAGGTTAATTTTTCAGGGTACTAAAGACATATCTCCGGGAACATTTCCGACAGGGACAAACCTGCAGTCTTTGGTGTTGGAGTTTATAATCACATTCTTCCTGATGTTTGTTATATCTGGTGTGGCCACCGATAACAGAGCTGTAAGTCTTCTTTCTTCACCTTGTTAATTAACCTGGTTAAAATGATATCCGAATTCCTAATACTCATTCGAGTTGAACAGATTTTTTAAATCCGCCTTCTATATACTTTGTCACGTTTAGGGAATTGTTTTTTCATGATGATTGGCTTCATTCAGTTTTAAATCGCTGTCGTCTATGTCAATGGCGTGTATTATTGAAGGAAATTTGCAACTTGAATAGATTAATAGTATAACAAAAAAAAAATTCTCAACTATGCCTTGATAATTTTATTTTAAGCAATAAGCATCGAACAAATGCATGGGACCCTAATTTCTATCAACACTCTAGCCGAAAAAATCTAGTAGTTGAATTCTTTTTTCCTTGCGGAGATCAAGAGTTCGAGTAAATAAAGTGTTAGTAGAGTGATTGAGGAATAATGGACCAAAATGTCGCTTTTGAGTGCTAAATGGTCCAAAATGTCACTTTTGAAAATAATGGCCCAAAATGTTATTTCATAACGATACTTCGTCTTCCGTTTTGTATTTTTAATGTAAAACGGTACTTAGTGTGCCGTTTTGGTACTTTAATATTTTTTTTTAATTTTTTTATAATGTGCAAAACGGTGGTTGAAGTAGCGTTTTGGCTCAAAACGGTACATCATATAGCGTTTTGTACCAAAACAGAACTTTATCTACCGTTTTACGCATAAAAAAAATTCAAAATGCCAAAACGTCACACGAAGTTCCGTTTTAGGTGTTTTGCATAAACGGTACACAGTGTACCGTTTTGAAGTGACATTTATGGTTATTTTTAACCCCCAAAGTGATATTTAGAACCAACACCCGTGATTGACCTCTCAGATATACGGAAAATTAACCCTGCTGTCACCATTGCATTCGCCTCTGTCAAGAGATTTCCGTGGAAACATGTAACTAACTATCTCCTGTGTTAACCCGTTAATGACCTAAATTTTGGTTTCTATTAACTTTATATATTCATTTTTATGATGATTTTAGCAAGTTTAAATATTTTTTATGACTAAATTTTGATACATTTACGAACACAACCTAGACTCATCTAAGAGCACGCCTTAAGATAGCCTCTCACATTTAAAAACAGACATCACGCCACAAACGATGAAAATAATAGCCTAACAGTACCTACACTCATCTAAGAGCATGCTTTGAGCTAAATTTTGTACAACATTTGCTAGCACGATCTTAAATTTTTTATAATGTTAGGTACCAGCTTATGTTGCAGCACAAATTATAGGGGCAACGTTAGCCAGCGAAACGATCAGGTTAATTTTTCAGGGTACTAAAGACATATCTCCGGGAACATTTCCGACAGGGACAAACCTGCAGTCTTTGGTGTTGGAGTTTATAATCACATTCTTCCTGATGTTTGTTATATCTGGTGTGGCCACCGATAACAGAGCTGTAAGTCTTCTTTCTTCACCTTGTTAATTAACCTGGTTAAAATGATATCCGAATTCCTAATACTCATTCGAGTTGAACAGATTTTTTAAATCCGCCTTCTATATACTTTGTCACGTTTAGGGAATTGTTTTTTCATGATGATTGGCTTCATTCAGTTTTAAATCGCTGTCGTCTATGTCAATGGCGTGTATTATTGAAGGAAATTTGCAACTTGAATAGATTAATAGTATAACAAAAAAAAAATTCTCAACTATGCCTTGATAATTTTATTTTAAGCAATAAGCATCGAACAAATGCATGGGACCCTAATTTCTATCAACACTCTAGCCGAAAAAATCTAGTAGTTGAATTCTTTTTTCCTTGCGGAGATCAAGATTCGAGTAAATAAAGTGTTAGTAGAGTGATTGAGGAATAATGGACCAAAATGTCGCTTTTGAGTGCTAAATGGTCCAAAATGTCACTTTTGAAAATAATGGCCCAAAATGTTATTTCATAACGATACTTCGTCTTCCGTTTTGTATTTTTAATGTAAAACGGTACTTAGTGTGCCGTTTTGGTACTTTAATATTTTTTTTAATTTTTTATAATGTGCAAAACGGTGGTTGAAGTAGCGTTTTGGCTCAAAACGGTACATCATATAGCGTTTTGTACCAAAACAGAACTTTATCTACCGTTTTACGCATAAAAAAAATTCAAAATGCCAAAACGTCACACGAAGTTCCGTTTTAGGTGTTTTGCATAAACGGTACACAGTGTACCGTTTTGAAGTGACATTTATGGTTATTTTTAACCCCCAAAGTGATATTTAGAACCAACACCCGTGATTGACCTCTCAGATATACGGAAAATTAACGAGTCCTAGATTTTTTGGAGACGTACGGAATAGATCCGATATCTGAATTTTAAGGCCTTGATTTTTGTTAAACGTTAATGCAGATTGGCGAACTTGCAGGGCTTGCAATTGGAGCTATTGTGTTACTTAATGTGATTATTGCAGGGTACGTATAATGTACAACATTATTTTTCTCTCCCCAATTTTTATTTCAAATATAATCAATACTCGCTCTATCTTATTGTTTCTTATATTTTTTTGATTTATTATTCAACTTTTTACATTTCTATAAACAATAAAAACTTCAATGGATCATTATAGGACTTCAAGAAATAGGTGAAAAAGTAGTATCATCGTAATATACTGTTTGACAAATATGATAAGTCGACTGAATAACTTATAAGTCCGCAACAACTTATCGACGAACGTTTGTCGACTCAATTTATAAGTTGAATTTATAATTTATAAGATATTAAGTTGAATGTTAGTAACGACGTACTTTTCTCAACTTATTTTTAATTTTTCGTTTTTTTATTAATTTTAGTTTTAAAAATATTTTTTAATATTAATCTAACTTTAAATATAAGAATTAAGATATTATATTTAAAATTATTTATTTTAGTCGATTTAAGTAAAAAAATTGAATTATAAGTAAAATTATCTAAACACTTATATAACTTATAAGCATTCATCAATTTATCACTTATAAATCATTTATTTAGTTTAAGTTTAAATCATAATTTATTTATTTTAAGATTTATGAAAGGGGTACCCTATGGTTGAAGTATCTATCCTAAACCTTTTTTTTTCTGTTATTCTGATTCTCTGAACTTTTCTTGGAGTCGTTTTTATGATGGCTCATTTGTGAAATGGGTTGTTTGACAGACCAATAACAGGGGCATCAATGAATCCAGCAAGAAGTTTGGGCCCAGTTTTGGTGACGAGCCGCTACGACGGGATTTGGATATATCTGTTGGGTCCAATAGCTGGGGCAATATCTGGTGCCTGGATTTACAATATTATGAGATTCACAAACAAGCCACTTCGTGAAATTACCAAAAATGCCTCCTTTCTTACTAGAATTTCGCCCAGGAAATAATTCATCTAATATTTTTGTGCTCAATATTAACAGTGATGTAAAAACTAGCTATAATAGTGTTATATCGAACCTCTGTAAAATTAAATAGAGCAGAAAGATAAGATAGTAAGAGAGTGATAGGGAGAAAAAGAAGCTGCTTGGTACATTTTCATTTTTAACAAATGAGGTTATTTATAGCCAATACAAGCAACGATGTTCATTAAATGCAATGTGAAATATCTACTCCTATGAATCTAGCATTACTATTTAACTTTTGACGACATGACAATCAACTTATAACACTCCCCTCTGAGTGTCAATGATAGTATGGATCATAAATTGCTCTCGTTAAAATCTTGCAAAGAAAAACCCAGTGGGATAAAAACTTGGGCGAAGGAAAAAACGTAAATCTCCCTTGGAAAAACCTAATCATTCTCCGAAGTTTTGTTTTAAAAAATTTTTGAATCGTCGCATTCCAATGTTATGTCGTAACTTCCCAAATGTTGAATTCGGTAATGATTTCGTGAATAAATCCGCAAGGTTGTCACATGATCGATTTGTTGTATATCAATTTCTCCTTCTTTTGAAGTTCGTGAGTGTAAATAGAATTTTGGTGAAATGTGTTTCGTCCTGTCTTCCTTGGATATATCCTTCCTTAAGTTGATCAATGCACGCAGTGTTGTCCTCAAACATGACAGTAGGACCTTTCTTGTGATGTCCGGTAATCCACATGATTCTTGAATATTCTTGATGATAGACCGCAATCAAACACATTCTCTACTGCCTTTACGAATTACAAATAGTTCCGAGTGATTTGTTGAGGTTGCCATTGTAGTTTGTTTCGTGGATTTTCAGGAAATGGCTGCACCGCAACATGTAAATACATATCCAGTTTGTGATTTGCCAAAATGAGGATCTGATAAATATTCAACGTCTGCATATCCGATCAACTGAGATGTTGAGTTTTTTCAAGAAATATAACCCAACATCAATTGTTCCACGAAGATAATGAAATATATGTTTGATCCCATTCCAATATCTGTCCATCGAAGCAGAGCTAAATCTAGCCAATAAGTTCACAGCAAAAGCAATATCTGGCCTTGTATTATTTGCAAGATAAATAGTGCACCAATTACACATAGATATGGAATTTCAGGACCAAAAACCTCTTCATCATCTTCTCCGTGGTCGAAATGGATCTTTATCAGGCTCTAAAGATCTAACCACCATTGGAGTAGTCATGGATAAGATTTATCCATGTAAAATCTGTTCAAAACCTTTTCTGTATATGTGGATTGGTGGAGGAAAATTCCTGTTGACAAGTGCTCGACTTGTATCCCAAGGACAATATTTTGTCCTTCCAAAATCTTTCATTTCAAACTCTGTCTTTAGGTAATATGACAGCATCATTAACCTCCGTAGCTATTCCTATAAGATTTAAATCATCCACATATACAGCAATAATTACAAAACCAGATTGTGATTTTTTGATAAAAAAACACATGGAGAAAATTTGGTTATTAATATACCCATCTTTTTTAAATAACGACGTAGTCTAGTTATACCACATACGACTAGATGTTTCAGTCCATACAATGATCGTTGAAGTTTAATGGAGTATATATGACGAGGTTTCTTGAACTCATCCATTTTTAACCCTTCTGGGATTTTCATAAAAATTTCACTATCAAGTGAACCATACAGGTATGCAGTAACGACGTCCATAAGACGTGTTTCCAATTTTTCTTTAGATGCCATACCTAGTATAAAACGAAAAGTAATTCCATCCATCACCAACGAGTATGTCTCTTGATAATCAATGTCAGGCCTTTGAGAAAATCCCTGTGCTACAAGTCAGGCTTTATATCTCATAATTCATTGTTTTCATTTCATTTCTTATTAATACCAATTTATTCCCAACAGGGTTCACACCAATTGGTGTTTGGACAACAGGTCGAAATACTTCTCTTTTACGCAATAAATTTAATTCTGTTTGGATTGCGTCTTTCCATTTTGGCCAGTCTTTTCTTCGACGACATTCATCCACACTTTGTGGTTTAGGATCAGAATTTATGTCTACATTCAATGCTGTAGAATACACAAATACATCATCGATTATGGCTTACTTCGATCCCATAATTTCATATCATGCACATAATTTATTGAATTCATGATTGTTTAATCCCGTATCTTCAGGGACTGGAAATCTCTTCAGGATATATACCACTTCAGGGGTATTTGCTTCTTCTGGAGCATGTGCCACTTCCGGGGCAATTTTCTTTATTTTTCTTTTTCGTGGTGCAACATCTTTTACACTGACCAGTCTACCACCCTTCAGGCGTGGCTTTGATTCTATACCAATTCTTTTGTATCTGATTTTTGAATTGGTATATCTATTCTAGCTGGAGTATTTACTGCAGGTATATGAGATTTAGTTATATTTCTAGAATCGTTAAATGCGTCAGACATTTGGATTGCGATATTTTGCATATAAATAATTGTTTTAACTTCAAGTTCGCATTGACCGGTACGTGATCTAGAAAATATAATCCTGAAGCATTCCATGTTATGTCAGGATTAACTTTATTTAATTGTTTATCTCCCAATAAGGGAGGAAACATAGACTTGTCAAAATGACAATCTGCATATCTTGCGGTATATAAGTCTCCGGTTAGAGGCTCCAGATATTAATTATTGATGTGGAATCAAAACCAATGTAGATACCTACTCTTCTTTGAGCTCCCATCTTCGATCTTTGTGGTGGAGCAATCGATACATATACAGCACTTCCGAAAATTTTGAAGTGAGAAATATTAGGAACTTGACCAAGTACCAGGTTGCTCAAGCGAGAATGTTGGTTGTAGGAAGTTGGTCTAATCCTAATAATATTAGCAGCATGAAGTATTGCGTGACCCCAATAGATGTAGGTAATTTTGTTTCAACAACAATGGTCTTGCAGTAAGTTGGGAGTTTTGATAATGGACTCGGCTAACCATTTTGTGTATGTACATGAGGAAGTGGGTGTTCAACTGAGATTCCTATAGACATGCAATCGTCGAAAAAAGTTACAAATGTGAATTCTCCGACATTATCTAAATGAATTGACTTAATGCAATGATCTAGGAATTGCGCTCGTAATTTGATTATTTGGGCAAGTAATTTTGCAAAAGTATCATTATGAGTGAGAGAAGACAAACATGAGACCATCTAGTTGAGGCATCGATTCATGTATCTTGTATATCCTACACCTATAAATAACCATATAAGTGGAACTTGTAAACTTACTTGGAAATAATATATTCTCTCATCTTCTCTCTTTCTCTTCTCTCTTGGTTTATCTATTACTATATTTATAATAAAAAAAT
Source organism: Apium graveolens (assembly GCF_009905375.1). Classification (NCBI taxonomy): domain Eukaryota; kingdom Viridiplantae; phylum Streptophyta; class Magnoliopsida; order Apiales; family Apiaceae; genus Apium; species Apium graveolens. The sequence continues at coordinate 240,337,000 of NC_133654.1, forward strand.
AATTCTACACTTATTTTTTATTTAATTAAAATATTACATTTTTATGAGAAAACCGTTAAGTAACGAGTGGTTCTAAATGTGATCCACAATCTGCGATTAATACATACAAAATATACGAATAACAGAAAGAACAAAAAGGATATAAAGGAGAAGTTCTCAAGTCCAACGTATAACTGTCTCCTTATAACTATTACGGCCCTCACCGTATGTGCGAGTCGTTAGCCTCCCAGGATAAAATGAGAAAACAGCGTTGCTGCACGAACAGCGCCTTCGCGAACAAGAACGGAGCAAGAAACTATCACCAGAAGAGAGTATGATTTTTGTTTAGGAGGCGGCTTGTGTGGTATATTTCGAATAAATGAATAAACCCTAAACCTGATATGATAATATATAGGCTCGAGGGAAAACGTGTGAGCTACTTCACGCGTAATTAAATAAACCGCGTTAATTAATAATCAAATCCGTAATTGAATTAGATTATTATTATTATGCCAAATCAATTATAATAATTCTTATTAAAAACGAATTAAGAATTTAAGAGCCCAAACCCAGTGGAAATTAAATTTAGCAAAACTAGTCCGTCCGTAATTATTCGGGCCAATTTTCTGCTACATTCGTGTCCGCACGTCGCACACAGCGGGCAACCTTGAAGGCTTCGCAAGCCTCGGATTGCCCCTCGAAAGCCCAGATTTGCACCCCCCGCGCGCACGTAGGTGTTGAAACAATACATAAGTAACACATTTGAACACTACATAAGTGTTTTTATATACAGTTATGCATTCTCCTTAGCAAAATCAATGTGGGACTTTCATTATTCTACACAAATTTCCACAACTAAGAGACTAAGTGCATGTTTGGCGTTCCGTTTTTGTAACTTATATGCTGAAAATCTCATTCTGTATTTCATGCGACAGTTTGGGAACTTCGTTTATCGTGACATTTTAACACTTATATGACCATTATTCGAAAGTAGGGAAGTGCTAAAATTCCACTTCTCATTTTCCCGTTAGCGTCGATTCCTCCTTTATTTTCTTCTTCACCCTACTATTGCATTGATTAAACTATTTTTCTTTATTCCAAAATTTATGATTAAAAGTTCCATTTTATTTAAATTGAATTTGAAGAAGTTTTAGTATTATTCTAATTTATGCCCCTTATCAATGTTATGTTATGCAAAACGGATGATATTGCCGCACATATTAAGTTAATATTTTATAATTTTTTTTATTTGGGAAATACTAAAACCCCCAAATATTGTTACATTTTTTCCCAAATACTTTATAAATGGTAATTTTCATCGTAATATTATGTGACTCCGCGTGCATTCATACGCGCCCAATTGTTAATCTTGACACATGTCATGCGACGTAATTTTACAATTTAAATTTTGGGTTACATAGCATTACTCTATCATTTTTAGTAATTTGAATTTCATATTTATAGTTTTATTTTTTTCATTAATTATATATTCTTATATTAAATTATTATATTAAATTTATTTATTTTTAAAAAATTATGACTTATAAGTTATGATTTACCAAACACATTAGTAACTTATAAGTAACTTATACATAAAATTATCCAAACACTTAACTAACTTATAATTACTATGTTCATATCACTTATATTGCACTTTTTAACTTTAAGTTATAAGTTTACATTTTTTAAGGAACCCCAACGGGCCCTAACTTTGGATGATCATATCTCATCCATCTCTCAGTCATTTTGAGTGATTCAAAGTGCCTCAGAAAGCTCTCCTGGGGGAGAAACACATTCCAAATGTCACTTGTCGTGCGTACGTGACATTCGTCCACTCAAACTATGGATCAAATTGACTTGACAATGTGGGACTACAACCCACATTTTCCAACAATCCCCCACATGGATGAGATTGACATTTCAGTAGCACACACCAAATAGACAGACGCGGAGTTTGACTTGGTGATAGTTTCTTGATCAGATATAACATACGATAGGTAGATAATGCTCCTTGAACCTTCGCTCGAATAAGCATACCGACTTTACTGGTAGACAGTAGAAGTGCTTGTCCTTGAACTGTTCGATCGTTTGTGTAAACGATGATATACTTATCACTATATCCTTTCTGACTCGTTCAGTTCTCCTTTGAAGCGGCCCCACTTCTCTCCCATATAAGTGATCTTTATCTTATAAAGTAACCCGCATTTACTCAGCGTTCACTCCTGAACTCCATGTATTCACCAAAAGATCATTAAAAGCTCAAAGGACTAACCTCGTACCATACGGGTCTCACTGTTTCCTCATCATAGGAACAGGCCATGGGTTTCCCCCAAAATGATTTGGGCATCATGATTTAGTTGGCCCATTGAACCAAGTTATTGGAATCTCCAGTCAGCATTGGTTGGGTGTCCACCATGACGCCGTTAAGCAACAGGCTTAAGGTTTATCCCTCTCGATGATTTCTCAACCACTTCTCTTGATAACCCTTTGGTTAGCGGATCCGCGATATTATCCTTTGACGATATATAGTCAATAGTGATAATTCCGGTTGAGATCAATTATCTAATGAAACTATGTCGTCATCGTATATGATGAGACTTTCCATTATACATCGTGCTCTGTGCTCTACCAATAGCGGATTGACTGTCACAGTGTATCCCTATTGTAGTCACAAGCTTTGGCCATCTTGGAATATCCTTAAAAATTGGCGTAGATATTCACCCACTTAGGCACATTTATCTAGTGCCACGAACTCAGCTTCCATCGTGGAATGACTTATCACAGTTTTCTTTGAGGATTTCCATGAGATTGTCGCGCCAGCTAGTGTAAACACATAGCCACTCGTAGACTTTAGAGCCTTCTTACTAGATATCCAATTCGCGTCAGTATATCCCTCTAATACTGCTGGATATCTGCCATAGTGCAGTCCATAGTCTCGAGTTTCTCTCAAGTACCTCAGTATCCTTATGATCGCTTTCCAGTGATCAGTTCCCAGATAACTCGTAAACCTACTCAACTTGCTGATTGAGTATGGAATGTCTGATCTTGTACAACTGAATAAGTACATCAGACTTCCAATTATCCTCGAGTATTCCAACTGGGAAACCGCTACACCTTTGTTCTTGGATAAATGTAAAGTCATATCCACATGTGTCCTAGCTTTCTCAAAGTCATCTTTAAGAAACTTCTCAAGGATTTTGTCAACATAATGAGGTTGACTCAATGCGAGTCCTTCTGATGTTCTAGAAATTTGGATTTTTAGAATCACATTTGCTAGTCCCATGTCTTTCATGTCAAATCTTGCCTTTAGCATGTCTTTTGTAGATTTTATCACTTTATCATTGCTTCCGATAATAAGTAGATCGTCTACATACAATGTCATCATGACATAACCATTGTCATTGTCCTTGATATAACTACTTTCATTATCTTTGTAATATGCACAACTATCACATTCATTGATCTTGAAGCTGTTGGCCAGCACGACCTCATCAAATTTCTCATGCCATTTCATAGGCGCTTGTTTTAAGCCATACAGTGACTTCACTAATCTATAGACTTTCCTTTCTTGACCAGGGACAACGAATCCTTCAGGTTATTTCATATAGATTTCCTCATCTATATCTCCATTTAGAAAAGCTATTTTCACATCCATTTGATGTACTACTAAATTTCGCATTGCAGCTGAAAGGATATTTTCGATATATTATTATTTTGGTATTTGTACGATTAGACATAAAATTAAGAACACGTAGATCCTCTCCATTAGGACATGAATTTAATTGATCCAAATCAGAGTCAAAAAGTCAAACTAGCAAAATCATGTCTTTTAAACAGATAAAAGAGATATTCCATTTTTGTAAAATATCAAAACTATATCTTTATGGAATATATCTCTAAGGCAATATGATCAAAAAAGAAACATCAAGATATAATATTTCTTAGATCTGTGTTGCAACAGGAATATAGCAACAAGCTCGAATAAGGAATATTGCAGAAATATTCTTTAGAGGTCCCGTGCTATATCAAAAATATTTAACTCTTCACTCCAAAATATATCTCTATATATATTCAAAGATTATTAATATTCAAGGTTGGAATATTAATATCCAGTTCTGCAACTCATTTATGAATACTTACAGTAATTTTCTCTCGTTTCGTAAAATCAGCATTTCACGGAGAAAATTATTCAAAAATACTCAAACACATTTCCTATCATCCAAATATATTTTATATATTAGAAAATATATTTTAAGTATTTATACAAGTCAAAAATTTGGTCAAAAGATCCATCTCCTTTATTTCAAGACCAACGATATTTTTATTCGGAAGAAAGGCTGACAGAACAGTTTCATTTTTAGATAAAATACTTCCACATGATAGAATTACTTGAAATTTAGTATGGATCATTTAAATGGTATTTTATAAGTATGGTAAAAATTTTGTAGCATTCAGAGAATTTTTGTCTGGGCACAAATATCGAGGCAGTTGGTCCCACAGTTGACCACGTTTGACCTAGTTACCATTGACTAAAATTTATCAAAACTTGCAGGACATCATTTATAATATTTAGGTAATTATCATATTTTTTATGATATTTATTTAAGAATTTTTGGGGTGGTCATAATTAATGGTGCTTAATCCTTAATTAAAGTAATTAAAGAATGATTAAAAGAAAAGTAAAATATATATTTAATATATATATATATATATATATATATATATATATATATATATCAGCTGAGATTTAAATGAATACTAGCTTGTTCTTCCTTCCCACTTGCAAAGAATCACAACCTACTTGCCATGTCTCAATCCATGTGATACACTCCATCCACCATTCATTCCTTCTCAAATCTCAACCATTCAATCCACCCAACTTCTCCTATAAATAAACCCCCACCCTAACCCATTTTCTTCAAGCTAAAGAGCCACAAAGTTGCTGGGATTTTTTCAAGAAGTGTTTCTCTTCATCTCTTTCAAATTCTATACACACACTTCTTCTCAAAAACCTTATCTCTCTTCTATATACTTACATATATACAAGGTTTTTAAAACCCAAGCTTAGCTTCACCTAACCAAGCTTTATCCCAACAAGTGAGCTCATCCACTACCACTTTCCGACCTCCCGAAGGGCTGCCCAAGTTCGACCAAAGTGCCAAAATCTGGCGGAACCTCCGGCGAATTTTTCCGGCGAACTTTTCCGACCGTTTTTCAAAAGTGGTTAGTTTTAGCTTCTTATTTGAGTTCTTTGTATTTAAGCTTTGTACTTAACTTCTCTACTTCATCTTAAGCTCTAATACAAGTTCTCTTATAAAAGAAGTTCTCGGGGAGAACTTAGATTCGAACTCGGAATTCGAATAAGTACTTGAACTTCATAAAAATCATTCCAACGAGAAGATCTAAAAAGAAAAGTACTTTATCTCCAAGGGGAGATTATATTTGACACATGTACGAGTTAGCCCATTATTTCTTGCACTTTAATTGGATCTTGGCTAACACTCATTCGTGCTCATAAAATAATTACGAAGTTTAAGTGTAATCCCTTCTAGCATCTTTAGTGCTCTCCGGGGGATTATTACTTGTCTCATATAAACATTTCGTAATTTGTCAAATCTTAAAACGGAACGTACGAGTTAGACAATTACTTAACGCTCTTTAATTGGATCTTGTCTAACTAATAACGTACATATAAAATATTACGAAGTAAAAGTGTAATCCCTTTTAACATCTTTAGTGTTCCGGGGGATTATAGCTTGTCTAATATAAACTACTTCGTAATCATCCGTTATTTAAAGACGAATCAAATCCACGAGTTAGCCAATTATTTTCACGCTCTTTAATTGGATCTTGGCTAACACATATCGTGTATATAAACAATTACGAGACATATCGTATAATCCCCTTCTAACATCTTTCAGTGTTCTGTGGGGTTATTATTCGATATATATAAACTACTCGTAATTATTCGTCTAAACTTCAAAAGCACGATCTTACACCAATTACTTGCACTTCTATTATTTGGATCTTGGCTAAAAATCATAAAACTTATACAAGTACTTGAAGTTAAAAGTATACTTTGACCACATAAGTGTCAAAATATAAGTATACTAAAATCCTTAAGCCTACGAGCGTAGATGATAAGTTACAATTCCGAGATTGTAACTAAAGTATTCTTCAATTTATAAATACATAATCGAAAGAAGAAGAATACTAAAGAAGTCATAAGCCATAAGTGCTTAACATAAAAAGGGACTTCTCATATTATTCCACAACTTTATCAAAACTATAAAGGAGTAATTGTAAATATACTTGACCATCTTGTATTATTCTTAAGTCAAGTATTGTTATTTAGTTTTAATATTCTTATTGGAATATTATACTACTTGTGGGGTAGTACAGTAAAATACTAGTTCAAACCATCTTTTCAATACTTGGTTTGTTTCATGAATTGTCTTATTAGTTTTGTAGTGAGGTGAAGTGACGTGAGGTGATTCTCGTTCTAAGACCCAAGTCCTAGACGTACTCACGGGGAGTTAGTAGTCTTCGCACCGTGAAGAAGAGGAAAGACCCAAGACCGGATCACTAAGATCCAAGACCGACAAAAGCTAAGGAAGCCAAGTCCACACAAATGCTCTACAACAATTTTGAAGAAATAGCGGGGAGTTATTGTCTAAGATAAGTTGTGTAGGTATTACATTTATTTTGAGGTGGTGACCCTTGTGTTACGCACCAAGATAAATACTTGTAAAGGGTGTAAAGGCTTATCCGCCTACTAAATGAGCGAGTTTATTATAAGGGAAAATCCCGAGTCCGGGAGAGGAGCTCGGGGACTGGAGTAGGGGTGAGCGAATCTATTAGAGGTTGCGCCATCGCGAACCAGGATAAAATCACCGTGTGGTATTTTATTTCCTTGCACTTTATCTTCCGCACATATAAACTGCATAACCACTCGGTAAAGTTTTAAAAGGGATAAAATATTTTTAAAATGCCACAACAATTTTTAAATTGGTAATTAAGCTATTCAACCCCCCCCCCCTTTAAGCTTAAAATAGCCCTCATACGGGACCTTACATCAGCGATAACAAACATCATCCTTATAGACATTATTCTCATTACTGGAGAATATGTGTCAAAGTAGTCCAGACCTTTATGTTGCTTGTATCCTTTAATTACAAGTCTTGCCTTGTACTTATCGATAGTACCATCAGTTTTCAACTTCTTCTTGAAAACCCACTTGTTGCCTAACAGTTTACAACCATTTGGAAAATCAACTAATTCCCAAGTATGATTCTGCAGAATTGAATCAACTTTATTTTTAATGGCCTCTTTCACCATGGGGCCATCGGGTGAGGTAACCGCTTCCTCATAGGATTTCGGGTCACCTTCCTCGAGCAAATATGTCATAAAGTCAGACCCATAAGATTTCTCCGTACATTGTCTTTTGCTCTTTCTCACTACCCCCACATTTTCATCCTCACTTTCTTCACTCTCATTATTGTTATCTATAGACTTATGAGCTCATTTAGACGTTGTAGGAGGTTCTTTTCCTGGATTGCAAGGAAATGTCGTCTAAAAAAATGAGGCATTCCTAGATTTTATAATCATATTCTTCTGAATGTCAGGAATCTTAGAATCATATACGAGAAATCGATATGCAGTTCTATGTGGTGGATATCCGATAAAGATACAATCCACAGTCTTTGGACCAATCTTCACCTTCTTAGGTGTAGGGACCAATACCTTTTCCAGGCACCCCCACACTTTCAGGTGTTGGTAACTTGGTTTCTTTTTCTTCCACATTTCATAAGGACTTACATCCTTATTCTTGCGCATAGTAATATTTAAAATATTATTCACGCTTAAAATGGCTTCCCCCCACATCGACTGCGGAAGTCCAGGGCTTAGCAACATTGTATTCATCATTTTTTTGAGAGTGCGATTCTTCCTCTCAGCCACTCCATTTGGCTGAGGGGAGTATGGTACAGTGACCTCATGGATTATACCATGTTGTGAACAGAATTCCCCAAAGGGTTCAACATATTCACCTCCACGATCATTTCGTATCGTTTTGATTTTCTCAGTTTGTCGTGTCTTAACTTCTTCCTTATAGATTTAAATTTATCTATAACTTGGTCTTTGCTTTTCAGCAAATATACATAGCAGTATTTTGTACAGTCATCTATGAATGTAATAAAATACTTGTTTCCTCCTCTAGTTGGAGCGAATTTTAAATCACATATATCGCTATGTATTAGGTCTAGCACTTTGGTGTTTCTTTCCACACGTTTAAATGACGATCTCGTTAATTTTGCCTCAACACAAGTCTGACACTTATATTTTGTATCAATTGTTAATTTTGGTATGTATTATTTTACACTTAACCTTCGTAAAGTGTCATAATTAACATGTTCTAATCTAGCATGCCATAAATTAGGAGACTCAAGCAAGTAAGCAGAAGAATTCTTCATTTCATTATCGTCCTTAATGGACATAACATTGAGCTTAAATAGCCCATCAGTTACATAGCCCTTGCCTACAAACATACCACTCTTAGATAAAACAACTTTATCTGACTCAATTACAAAATGAAGCCATGATTATTCAACAAAGAACCAGACACAAGGTTTTTTGCGAATATCAGGCACATACAGTACATTCTTCAAAGTCAGATTCTTCCCAGAGTTCATCTTTAGAATCATCGTGCCTTCACCTTCAACAGTAGAAGTCGCTGAATTCCCCATGCAAAGCTTCTCACCAGCATCGGAAGCCTTAAGGCTAGAGAAAATCGCCTTGTCTGAGCAAACATGCCTAATAGCACCAGTATTAATCCACCACTCACGCGGATTGGAGCCGACTAGGTTCACTTCAGAGACCGTAGCACAGAGGTCTATATCACCCATCTCCTTGGACATGTGATCGACCATGTTTGCTTCTTTCTTCTTGTTGGCCTTTTTGGGCCTCTTGCAATCAGAAGACCTATGACCCACTGTATCACAGTTGTAGCACTTCCCTTGGAATTTCGATTTCGAAATCCCTCCATTTGGTGCCAGTTTTTCCCTTTTACCAGAAGTGCCCTTCTTTTGCTTGGAGCTTTCAACATGCTCCACCATGTTTGCCTTCTCAGTAGCAACATTCATGCGTTAGGGTTAGTCGCCTGCTGGTGAACCCCATCAGATCCAGTGATCTGTGCGTTGGGATCAGCCGTCATATTTATCGTATTGTTCACAGTGTTATCGTTCATAGATCTGTTACTCTACAAAACAGGTAGAAACAGATGTATTAGTCACATATATTAAATACTAATAGCTTTAAGATTGTGATTCACAATCTGCGATAATACATACAAAACATACGAATAACAGAAAGAACAAAAATGATATAAATGGAGAAGTTCTCAAGTCCAGGGTATAACTGTCTCATTAAAGCTATTACGGCCCTCACTGTATGTGCGAGTCGTTAGCCTCCCAGGATAAAACGAGAAAACGACGTTGCTGCACGAACAGCGCCTTCGGCGAACAAGAACGGAGCAAGAAACTATCACCAGAATAGAGTATGGTTTTTGTTTAGGAGGCGACTGTGTGGTATATTTCGAATTAATGAATAAACCCTAAACCTGATATGATAATATATGGGCTTGAGGGAAAATGTGTGAGGTACTTCACGTGTAAGTAAATAAACCGCGGTAATTAATAATCAAATCCACAATTGAATCAGATTATTATTATGCCAAATCAATTATAATAATTCGTAATAAAAAACGAATTAAGAATTTAAGAGCCCAATCCCAGTGTAAATTAAATTTAGCAAAACCAGTCCATCCGTAATTATTCGGGCCAATTTTTCAGCTACATTCGTGTCCGCACGCGCACACGCGGGTAACCTCGAGGGCTTCGCAAGCCTCTGATTGGCCCTCGAAAGCCCAAGATTTGCACCCCTGCGGGCAAGTAGGTGTTGGAGCAATACATAAGTAACACATTTGAACACTACATAAGTGTTTTACTATTTAAAGCTATGCATTCTCCTTTGCACATTCAATGTGGGACTTTCATTATTCTACACAAATTTCCACAGCTAAGAGACTAACTTTGAATGATCATATCGCATCCATCTCTTAGTCATTTTGAGTGATTCAAAGTGCCTCATAAAGCTCTCTTAGTCGCCCGCACGCGACATTCGTCCACTCATACTATGTCTCAAATTGACTTGACAATGTGGTACTACTACCCAGATTTTCCAACAATAAAATCTTAAGTTCGTAGAGTAAGCTCCAATGATCTTATAATTTCTGCAAAAACAACTTTGGGGAAAAACTGTATATGGAATAGTTATCCTTTACAGCTTATTTTACATGTAAAATTTATGTTACTGCAAGTTGCATTTGCAATATCTGCAGTCACCAGGCGGGCCTGCCCTTGCATTTTCAGTGAATAAACTAGTCCAATTCATGCACTCACCTTGGTGAATAAACTAGCGTCTCTTGGTTACCTCAAAGCCCCCAGCATGTGTGGCTTGTACATTATCTCTAGACCTACGGCCTCAACTTTGTTATGGACAGAAACTTTACATCCAGCTATGTTGCCTATTACGGATGCACTCAGATTAGTTGGTCTTTTCGCAAGCAACGAACAGTGGCACGCTCATCCACTGAAGCAGACTACAGAACTGTTTCCGCTGAGCAAAAAATGGTGTACTAATCTGCTTCAAGAGCTCCAGCTACCACTATGCTCAATTCCACGGATATGCTGTGAAAATGTAGGATCTACATATTGTTGGAAAAACTGATTATTATAGCAACGTAGAGGCAGTTATATATCATATTAAACAAGCCAAGGCCAAGCAAGTTGAAACAAAACGTGAAGGTAAAATACATGCATGTCAGTGACTGTAAAACTAGAGGAAGGAAAGAAGTTGTACCAGTAGCCATAGCTTGAGGCAAAAACATGTACAACAAGAAAATTACAAGAACAGCTGAGTCGTCAGGCTTTATACGAAGACCTGACTGCTCTTGAAGAGATAATTGCCCCCACCTGCTGCACTGGGAATGCTTGCAACACCTCCTCCAGGATAAAACAGCTCAGAGCTTTGAATTACAGCACCTTCGAAGCTCAACCACGACTAGCTCCTCACTCGCCGGAAAACCAACTGCTGACTGACTTGTGTTTGGGAGAGAGAGCAGAGAGCAGAGAGCAGAGAGGAGAAGAGAATGTAGGGTGTGGTGTGTGAAACTCAGCAGCTTAGTCCTTTATTTATACTAGAGGCTAAGTGTAACTGACCACCCCAAATTTAATATATGAATTTAAACTGCACATTTAAAATAAATCGTAACAGCTGATTTATTATAATGTAACAGCTGATATATATTAATCCACACATTAAACCATCCGTTTTATATATATATACTTTAATTTCTGAATATATATCATCAGTTACAAGTCTAGGTTCATTGTATCTGACTTAGCCCAATTATACAATCCGACCCAGTCCAATTGAGCCCAACAGACACAACCCAGCCCAACTGATAAATAAATTCTAATTAAAATATTATATTAAATCGATACGAAATAAAATTCCCTGCCCAGGTCGCCTCGCGTACGCGAGACGCCGAGACATTCGCCCAAATCGCCCTTCGACCCGTCCCGTGACGTGACGTGCCGAGCCGAGGCGTGGCGGGGCGGGGCGGCGGCGGCGGCGCGCGCGTGGGCTCGTGAGAACACCACGCACCATAACACACCTTAGTAGTTATGCACTACCCATGTGTGTTATACTATATAAAGCCAACACCCCTTTTATTTCTTTCTATGTGGGACAAACACATTCTCAAAACAAGCTTTTCCAAGCTACTAACTTCAACTTCATTTCTCTTATGGATTTCATTAAGAAAATTCTTAAACCCATACATGAAAGTTTAAGTCCCGATATCTAGAACCAACTTCCAATCATTAGATTATGGAATTAACAACAAGAACATAATCAAATTATGAACTTAATAACTCCATTTTCTAACAATCCCCACAAATCCATACAGAAATGCGTTTCAGGTTTCTCATCATGACTTGTTTTTCAGAGTCGGTACCCTTCCGGGTTTGAACCCTCCTAAGTTCTCTACTTCAATGGCTACCGGATTCAGATGGAATATTGCACCTTGAATCTTAATCCGTTGGGTGTTACCACTTTCCATAGACAACAACAAATCAACGGCTATGGAGCCAATCTACGGCTTTGAGACATTAATGGTCATGTCTCGATCCTGTTCGTCGAATGCTTCAAGGAATAACCCTTTCCTCTAATTGCGACCACACAATTACATTCGCTTAGCTGGGCATCTCCAGAGATATACTGCTAATATCTCGTCTAACGACTTGATCCCATTCAGAGTTGTAACACTCTTACTTTCTTAGCAGTCACAGTACCTTCTAGGTTTACAGGGGATAGACTCAGATACATGAGTATCATCTATGTAGCAAAGGTACTACCAATTCACCCTTACAGCTTGTTATTACCACATTGAATACACTTCGAGGGATCTCCTCTCATGTGTATTGGGTTCCCACTGTTGATGAATTATGATGGGTTGACAGTCCCATCCCCAACCTTGACTTAATGACTACTGCAGGTTCCAGTCCTTTAGTCAAAGGATCAGCTATATTATTCTGAGTTCCTATGAACTCTATAGCTATAATCCTGTCAGACACTAACCCCCTTATAGACTTAAGTCTAACTTGAATGTGTCTCTTTGTTTTAGCATTATGCTTTTTACTGCTAATCTTGTCAATAGTTGTTCGACTATCACAATGAATAGCAATCGCAGGAAGCGGTCTGCTTACTACAGGTAACGTGGACATAAGCCCATGTAGCCATTCAGCCTCCGTCCCAGTGGCATCAAGTGCACACAGCTCAGCCTCAAATGTCGACCGAGTCACAATAGTCTGTCTAGTCGACTTCCAGGATACTGCTCCACCCGCAAGGGTAAACACATATCCAGTCACTCCATTGGAACCAGACTTCTTAGCTATCCAACTTGCATCACTGTACCCTTCAAGTACACCAGGAAACCTCCTGTAGTGTAAACTAAGGTACATTGTGCCTTTCAGATATCTAAGTACTCTATCAAGAGCATCCCAATGAGTTCTGTTTGGACAGCTTGTATATCTAGCCAATTTAGACACAGAATATGAAATATCTGGTCTAGTACAGTTAGCAAGATATTGCAAGCTCCCAATAATCTGAGAATACCTTAACTGAGACACAGGCACTCCTGAAGTATTCTTGACAAGGGAAACTTTCGAATCATAAGGTGTACTAGCGATTCTACACTGTGAATAACCATATTTCTCAAGTATAGATTTCTCTATATAATGAGATTGAGTCAAGGTTATTCCTTCAGTGGACTGAATCAATTTGATTCCAAGAATCACACTTGCCTCACCCATATCCTTCATTTCAAAATGCCTTTTCAAGAATTCTTTAGTCTCGTTAATAATCTCAATATTGGTTCCAAACAATAAAATATCATCCACATATAGGCACAAGATAACACACTCATTACCTTTAACTTTAGTGTAGACACACTTATCACTTTCATTAATCTTATAACTGAAAGGCAATATAGTTTCATCAAACTTTTTATGCCAATCTCTGGGAGCTTGTTTCAAGCCATAGATGGACTTGATCAACTTACATACTTTCCTTTCATTGCCTGATGCAACAAATCCATCAGGCTGATCCATATATATCTCTTCCTCAAGTTCACCATGAAGAAAAGCCGTCTTTACATCCATCTGATGGATGATAAGACCATGGACTGAAGCCAATGCTATAAGCATTCGGATTGTTACCATTCTTGCAACCGGAGAGTATGTATCAAAATAATCAATTCCTTCCTTTTGCTTAAAACCCTTAGCTACCAGTCTAGCTTTGTACTTATCTATTGAGCCGTCAGGGTTCAACTTCCTTTTAAAGACCCATTTGCACCCAATAGTAGAACACCCAGGAGGGAGATCAACCAACTCCCATGTTCCATTGGAAACAATAGAGTCAATTTCACTCTTGACAGCGCCCTTCCAGTGCCTTGACTCAGAAGAATCCATAGCTTGCCGGAAAGTTAAAGGTTCGTCCTCGATATTGTAAGTGATGAAATCACCTCCAAAATCCTTGACTACCTTTGCACGCTTACTTCTCCTTGGTTCCTCTAGTTCCTTAGGACTAGAGCTACTACTAGGTTCCGCCCCCACATTTGTTATCTTTTCCACATGATCAGGAATAGAACTTGATGTGTGAGTAGGATCTTCCTCAGAAGTCGTTTCAGGTATTCCAGTCTTCATAGGGTAGACATCCTCAAAGAACGTCGCATCTCGAAATTCAACTATCGTGTTTGCCACTATACCATCTATGTCAGATTTTAACACTAAAAATCTCATAGCTGTAGTGGTTTCAAGATAGCCCAGAAAGATACAGTCAACAGTTTTTGGACCTAGTTTCTTTCTCTTGTGTTCAGGAACAAGCACCTTAGCAAGGCACCCCCACACACGAAGATACTTAAGACTAGTCATCCTGCCTTTCCATAACTCCAAGGGTGTTTTATCCATGTGTTTCAGAGGGACTCTATTCAAAATATGGCAAGCCGTATTTAGAGCCTCTCCCCACATGTATTTAGGCAACCCAGAGTTAATAAGCATACTATTAATCATATCTTTAAATGTTCTGTTCTTTCGCTCAGCAACCCCATTAGACTCAGGTGTGTATGGTGGAGTAACTTCATGAACTATACCATTGTTTGCACAAAATTCATTAAAAGCATTACTCGTATACTCACCACCTCTATCAGATCTCAATTTTTTAAGTAGCTTACTAGTTTGTTTTTCTACTTCAGTTTTATATATAATGAATTTACTAAGTGCTTCATCCTTATGTCTAAGTAAATAAACATAACAGTATCTACTACTATCATCTATAAAAGTAATGAAGTATCTAAACTGGTCCTTGGTCAACACACCACCAAATTCACAAATATCAGTGTGTACTAAATCTAACAAGTCTGAATCCCTAACAACGTTATGAAAAGGTTTCCTTATCTGTTTAGCAGACACACATACTTGACATTTAGAATTCTTTTCTATGGTATGTTTTGGAATCAACTCTAAGTTCATCATATTCTTAAGAGCACCAAAGTTTAAGTGACCTAGTCTAGCGTGCCATAAACTTGAGGATTCAACACAATTCACAGAAGGAAGAATAACATTATTTAATGTACCCAAAACGGGTTCAGCATTAATTACAAATAAACCATTTGACAAGTAACCCTTGCCAAAAAATGTACCAGTGTGAATAAGAACTACTTTATTACATTTGAAGGAAATTTCAAAGCCATTGGAAACTAAACAGCTTCCACTTATTATATTTCTACGCATGTCGGGAACATAATGCACTCTAGTTAGGGATACAATACGTCCAGAAGGGAACTTCAGGTCTACGTTTCCTATTCCATGTACTTGAGCAGCACTAGCATTCCCCATCGTCACTGTCAAGCTATGACTCTGTTGATAAGATACAAATAGACTAATATCAGCACAAATATGCACATTAGCTCCAGTATCTATCAACCATTCATTTGACAGATAGGTAGAAAATAATACAGGGTTGTAGGAAACATACCGGTCTGCGTTGGTTTCAGAAGCCGTGGCCTCACCAACAACCATGTTCACTACGGGCCCACTTGTAGTTGCAAGCACAGCATTCGCTTGTGCTACCACCTCAGCCTTCTTCGCCTTCTTTGTAGGGCAGTCCTTACTCCAGTGCCCAACCTGCCCACAAGACCAACACGGTTTGTTTGCCTTGGGTTTCTTGGCCTTGTCCTTGTCACTCTTAGGTTTATTAGCGCTAACTTTCTTAGCCACACCCTTCCTTTTCTGTCCTACAGTTGCTACATTTACCTTCGAGCTCCCGGCCTCAGTTGGCATCACATGTCCTTGTTTGGACTTGTGTTGTTCTTGAACCGAGATGTCCAGCATAAGGTTGGTCCAGGTGATCTCTCCTTTCTGTCTTTTCAGGGATAGAGAGAACTCCTCCCAAGACTTCGGAAGCTTTTCAATCACACTCATAACCTTGAACTTTTCAGGGAGGTCCATTCCGGACTCCTTCAAAGCATGCACTATCATCTCGAATTCATGCACTTGCTCAGTCATGGACTTGTTGTCCACCAGCTTGAATTCAAGGAACTTAGCCACAGAATACTTCTCAAGACCCTGAGAGTCAGTATTATGTGTCTGGTCCAGCTTCTCCCATAAGAGTTTTGCAGAGTAGGCATCAGAAGAATACACATCAAACAATGTGTTAGTGAGAGCAGCCAGAATGGCCGCCCTGGCCACACCATCCTTCTCAGCCCACTTCGCAAAACCCTTAACAGTTTCAGCCTTCTCTTGATCCACCACTGGTTTCTCATACTCCACAACAGGCCATAGACCCTTTACAGTCAACCACAATTTCATTCTTTTCTGCCAGCGAGAAAAGCCTACACCACCATTGAACTTCTCTGGCAAGCCAGTTAATTCAACGGCTTGTGGAAAACTGTAAGTGGTCCAATCAATGGCCACAACAGATGCACCAGAACCACTACCACCACCAACAACGGGAACCTCAGTTTCGCTCGACATTATGCTAAATATTATATAACAATTTATCTCTTCAAGAATGTTGGAAAAACTGATTATTATAGCAACGTAGAGGCAGTTATATATCATATTAAACAAGCCAAGGCCAAGCAAGTTGAAACAAAACGTGAAGGTAAAATACATGCATGTCAGTGACTGTAAAACTAGAGGAAGGAAAGAAGTTGTACCAGTAGCCATAGCTTGAGGCAAAAACATGTACAACAAGAAAATTACAAGAACAGCTGAGTCGTCAGGCTTTATACGAAGACCTGACTGCTCTTGAAGAGATAATTGCCCCCACCTGCTGCACTGGGAATGCTTGCAACACCTCCTCCAGGATAAAACAGCTCAGAGCTTTGAATTACAGCACCTTCGAAGCTCAACCACGACTAGCTCCTCACTCGCCGGAAAACCAACTGCTGACTGACTTGTGTTTGGGAGAGAGAGCAGAGAGCAGAAGAGAATGTAGGGTGTGGTGTGTGAAACTCAGCAGCTTAGTCCTTTATTTATACTAGAGGCTAAGTGTAACTGACCACCCCAAATTTAATATATGAATTTAAACTGCACATTTAAAATAAATCGTAACAGCTCCACACATTAAACCATCCGTTTTATATATATATACTTTAATTTCTGAATATATATCATCAGTTACAAGTTTAGGTTCATTGTATCTGACTTAGCCCAATTATACAATCCGACCCAGTCCAATTGAGCCCAACAGACACAACCCAGCCCAATAAATTCTAATTAAAATATTATATTAAATCGATACGAAATAAAATTCCCTGCCCAGGTCGCCTCGCGTACGCGAGACGCCGAGACATTCGCCCAAATCGCCCTTCGACCCGACCCGTGACGTGACGTGGCGGCGGCGGCGGCGCGCGCGGGCTCGTGAGAACACCACGCACCATAACACACCTTAGTAGTTATGCACTACCCATGTGTGTTATACTATATAAAGCCAACACCCCTTTTATTTCTTTCTATGTGGGACAAACACATTCTCAAAACAAGCTTTTCCAAGCTACTAACTTCAACTTCATTTCTCTTATGGATTTCATTAAGAAAATTCTTAAACCCATACATGAAAGTTTAAGTCCCGATATCTAGAACCAACTTCCAATCATTAGATTATGGAATTAACAACAAGAACATAATCAAATTATGAACTTAATAACTCCATTTTCTAACACATATCTATGTAAATATCCAGTATTTCACAGTCGTATGAAGCACAGAACCATGTATTTTCACTTTGTGTGTGACCAAGTTTATAAAAAGGCATGGTAGACGTCACTCATGTTGGTTCTAGCCAGCAGTTTGCCAATTCTCACACAAACCCATTTTCCAGGTCTTTATTTCAGTCTCAGATAAGCAAGCTCATCCTCATAGACACGACACCGATCTTGACTTCCAGAGTAAGGATGATAATTGATAAACTATAGTTACTTCAGTTACTACAATCAAACTAGAACTTGATGTAATTACAGTTACTTCTTGGATTAATATTAGTTTACCATATTAAGTTCGACCAATCAAAGACTGTTTTGAATAATTGTATAAAAGATTGCCTACTTGTTATATTTCAACTGATAAATCTGTTCAAGTGATAAGTTAGAAGAATTTAACAAACCAGAAATAGTACTTCTAACTTATTATAGATTATAAGTAACCGACCGAAGATCTGAAAACATATATAATCCAACTACAAACACATTTTACATGTCATTTGCTTCCGCATATTACACACTTTGCACTAATACATACTCCATCTGCTATAAATATAACAATGACTTGATAATATTATTATGTGAAAAGTCTGCTTTGTCTTTTGCAGCAAGTCATTATTTGGTGGCTTGGTATTCAGTAATATTCCCTGTGTAGTTGGTGCTGGAACAAGATCTGTCTCTATAAATCTATAATTTCAAAGACAGTTACATATATTGCAGATATGGCTCAGGAGATGACAGACAGGAACGGGAACGATGGAGATATTGCTCTCTCTGTACTTGAGGATAATATGCATGAACCCTCCGGTGACCACTCCAGTGACGGCTGTTTTGTAACTCTTCCTTTTATACAAAAGGTAAGTAGGTAACAAATAATAACAAATACTACAATCTATAAGTGTTTGGCTAGATTGATAATTAAAGTTAAGTTTCTTTCCGGTTCTCTGTTTTGTTAAGTAGCTAGAGACTTAGGTTTTTAATTTCCCTTAACCTGGAAATAAAATCAAAAGAGTTTTTTTTTATATATAGATAGCAGGCACATGCCAGGAGTCCAATCCTTGACATCTTTATGAGAAACCAAGATCTCGACCACAGCACCAACCCTCTCCAATCCTTGACATCTTTAAGAAAAACTAAGACCTCGATCACTGTATGAACCCTATGTTGGCAAAGAAGTTTCCTTGTCTTTTTTCTCGGAACGTTATAGTTTCAGAGAGTTGCTCAGATTTGTATCAATGAGCATGCTTATATAGAAGTCTTGAATTCGAAAATGGAACTCTTCTTTACAATCCCAAAAATGAAGTTTTAAGTGAAGGACAGTTTTGGTAGCATGAAATTTATTTAGTAACTATCAATCGGCACCATTCGGAATATTGTCCCATAAACAAGATCTTAAACTCATTGTATCATCTTTAATTTTGTAAACTAATAATGAGAACTATAAACAGGGAAACCACAACACAGAGCTATTTGCAGAAATATTAAGCAACTCTAACACAGCAACACTGTATCGAGTTTATGAATTACATTACATACTTCGATAAGTATGATTGAATCTATTATTAACCTTGTCATGAATATACTAGTCAATGAATTACTGAAATATTTACATGCAGCTAATTGCAGAGATGTTGGGCACATATTTTCTAATATTTGCGGGAGATTGCGCGGTGACGGTTAATTTGTCAAAGGACAAAGTGGTTACATTGCCGGGAGTTGCTATGGTATGGGGACTGGCTGTAATGGTGATGATTTACTCAATTGGACACATTTCTGGTGCTCATATTAACCCTGCTGTCACCATTGCATTCGCCTCTGTCAAGAGATTTCCGTGGAAACATGTAACTAACTATCTCCTGTGTTAACCCGTTAATGACCTAAATTTTGGTTTCTATTAACTTTATATATTCATTTTTATGATGATTTTAGCAAGTTTAAATATTTTTTATGACTAAATTTTGATACATTTACGAACACAACCTAGACTCATCTAAGAGCACGCCTTAAGATAGCCTCTCACATTTAAAAACAGACATCACGCCACAAACGATGAAATATAATAGCCTAACAGTACCTACACTCATCTAAGAGCATGCTTTGAGCTAAATTTTGTACAACATTTGCTAGCACGATCTTAAATTTTTTATAATGTTAGGTACCAGCTTATGTTGCAGCACAAATTATAGGGGCAACGTTAGCCAGCGAAACGATCAGGTTAATTTTTCAGGGTACTAAAGACATATCTCCGGGAACATTTCCGACAGGGACAAACCTGCAGTCTTTGGTGTTGGAGTTTATAATCACATTCTTCCTGATGTTTGTTATATCTGGTGTGGCCACCGATAACAGAGCTGTAAGTCTTCTTTCTTCACCTTGTTAATTAACCTGGTTAAAATGATATCCGAATTCCTAATACTCATTCGAGTTGAACAGATTTTTTAAATCCGCCTTCTATATACTTTGTCACGTTTAGGGAATTGTTTTTTCATGATGATTGGCTTCATTCAGTTTTAAATCGCTGTCGTCTATGTCAATGGCGTGTATTATTGAAGGAAATTTGCAACTTGAATAGATTAATAGTATAACAAAAAAAAAATTCTCAACTATGCCTTGATAATTTTATTTTAAGCAATAAGCATCGAACAAATGCATGGGACCCTAATTTCTATCAACACTCTAGCCGAAAAAATCTAGTAGTTGAATTCTTTTTTCCTTGCGGAGATCAAGAGTTCGAGTAAATAAAGTGTTAGTAGAGTGATTGAGGAATAATGGACCAAAATGTCGCTTTTGAGTGCTAAATGGTCCAAAATGTCACTTTTGAAAATAATGGCCAAAAATGTTATTTCATAACGATACTTCGTCTTCCGTTTTGTATTTTTAATGTAAAACGGTACTTAGTGTGCCGTTTTGGTACTTTAATATTTTTTTTTAATTTTTTTATAATGTGCAAAACGGTGGTTGAAGTAGCGTTTTGGCTCAAAACGGTACATCATATAGCGTTTTGTACCAAAACAGAACTTTATCTACCGTTTTACGCATAAAAAAAATTCAAAATGCCAAAATGTCACACGAAGTTCCGTTTTAGGTGTTTTGCATAAACGGTACACAGTGTACCGTTTTGAAGTGACATTTATGGTTATTTTTAACCCCCAAAGTGATATTTAGAACCAACACCCGTGATTGACCTCTCAGATATACGGAAAATTAACCGAGTCCTAGATTTTTTGGAGACGTACGGAATAGATCCGATATCTGAATTTTAAGGCCTTGATTTTTGTTAAACGTTAATGCAGATTGGCGAACTTGCAGGGCTTGCAATTGGAGCTATTGTGTTACTTAATGTGATTATTGCAGGGTACGTATAATGTACAACATTATTTTTCTCTCCCCAATTTTTATTTCAAATATAATCAATACTCGCTCTATCTTATTGTTTCTTATATTTTTTTGATTTATTATTCAACTTTTTACATTTCTATAAACAATAAAAACTTCAATGGATCATTATAGGACTTCAAGAAATAGGTGAAAAAGTAGTATCATCGTAATATACTGTTTGACAAATATGATAAGTCGACTGAATAACTTATAAGTCCGCAACAACTTATCGACGAACGTTTGTCGACTCAATTTATAAGTTGAATTTATAATTTATAAGATATTAAGTTGAATGTTAGTAACGACGTACTTTTCTCAACTTATTTTTAATTTTTCGTTTTTTTATTAATTTTAGTTTTAAAAATATTTTTTAATATTAATCTAACTTTAAATATAAGAATTAAGATATTATATTTAAAATATTATTTATTTTAGTCGATTTAAGTAAAAAAATTGAATTATAAGTAAAATTATCTAAACACTTATATAACTTATAAGCATTCATCAATTTATCACTTATAAATCATTTATTTAGTTTAAGTTTAAATCATAAGTTATTTATTTTAAGATTTATGAAAGGGGTACCCTATGGTTGAAGTATCTATCCTAAACCTTTTTTTTTCTGTTATTCTGATTCTCTGAACTTTTCTTGGAGTCGTTTTTATGATGGCTCATTTGTGAAATGGGTTGTTTGACAGACCAATAACAGGGGCATCAATGAATCCAGCAAGAAGTTTGGGCCCAGTTTTGGTGACGAGCCGCTACGACGAGATTTGGATATATCTGTTGGGTCCAATAGCTGGGGCAATATCTGGTGCCTGGATTTACAATATTATGAGATTCACAAACAAGCCACTTCGTGAAATTACCAAAAATGCCTCCTTTCTTACTAGAATTTCGCCCAGGAAATAATTCATCTAATATTTTTGTGCTCAATATTAACAGTGATGTAAAAACTAGCTATAATAGTGTTATATCGAACCTCTGTAAAATTAAATAGAGCAGAAAGATAGATAAAGAGAGTGATTAGGGAGAAAAAAGAAGCTGCTTGGTACATTTTCATTTTTAACAAATGAGGTTATTTATAGCCAATACAAGCAACATGTTCATTAAATGCAATGTGAAATATCTACTCCTATGAATCTAGCATTACTATTTAACTTTTGACTACATGACAATCAACTTATAACACTCCCCTTTGATTGTCATGATAGTATGGATCATAAATTGCCTCGTTAAAATCTTGTCAAAGAAAAACCCAGTGGGATAAAAACTTTGGCGAAGGAAAAAGAGTACAATCTCCCCTTGGAAAAACTAATCATTCTCCGAAGTTTTGTTTTAAAAAATTTTTGAATCGTCGCATTCCAATGTTATGTCGTAACTTCCCAAATGTTGAATTCGGTAATGATTTCGTGAATAAATCCGCAAGGTTGTCACATGATCGAATTTGTTGTATATCAATTTCTCCATTCTTTTGAAGTTCGTGAGTGTAAAAGAATTTTGGTGAAATGTGTTTCGTCCTGTCTCCTTTGATATATCCTTCCTTAAGTTGATCAATGCATGCAGTGTTGTCCTCAAACATGACAGTAGGACTTCTTGTGATGTCCGGTAATCCACATGATTCTTGAATATTCTTGATGATAGACCGCAATCAAACACATTCTCTACTGCCTTTACGAATTGCAATAAGTTCCGAGTGATTTGTTGAGGTTGCCATTGTAGTTTGTTTCGTGGATTTTCAGGAAATGGCTGCACCGCAACATGTAAATACATATCCAGTTTGTGATTTGCCAAAATGAGGATCTGATAAATATTCAACGTCTGCATATCCGATCAACTGAGATGTTGAGTTTTTCAAGAAATATAACCCAACATCAATTGTTCCACGAAGATAATGAAATATATGTTTGATCCCATTCCAATATCTGTCCATCGAAGCAGAGCTAAATCTAGCCAATAAGTTCACAGCAAAAGCAATATCTGGCCTTGTATTATTTGCAAGATACATAAGTGCACCAATTACACATAGATATGGAATTTCAGGACCAAAAACCTCTTCATCATCTTCTCGTGGTCGAAATGGATCTTTATCAGGCTCTAAAGATCTAACCACCATTGGAGTAGTCAATGGATAAGATTTATCCATGTAAAATCTGTTCAAAACCTTTTCTGTATATGTGGATTGGTGGAGGAAAATTCCTGTTGACAAGTGCTCGACTTGTATCCCAAGACAATATTTTGTCCTTCCAAAATCTTTCATTTCAAACTCTGTCTTTAGGTATATGACAGCATCATTAACCTCCGTAGCTATTCCTATAAGATTTAAATCATCCACATATACAGCAATAATTACAAAACCAGATTGTGATTTTTTGATAAAAACACATGGAGAAATTTGGTTATTAATATACCCATCTTTTTTAAATAACGACGTAGTCTGTTATACCACATACGACTAGATTGTTTCAGTCCATACAATGATCGTTGAAGTTTAATGGAGTATATATGACGAGGTTTCTTGAACTCATCCATTTTTAACCCTTCTGGGATTTTCATAAAAATTTCACTATCAAGTGAACCATACAGGTATGCAGTAACGACGTCCATAAGACGTGTTTCCAATTTTTCTTTAGATGCCATACCTAGTATAAAACGAAAAGTAATTCCATCCATCACCAACGAGTATGTCTCTTGATAATCAATGTCAGGCCTTTGAGAAAATCCCTGTGCTACAAGTCAGGCTTTATATCTCATAATTTCATTGTTTTCATTTCATTTTCTTATTAATACCCATTTATTCCCAACAGGGTTCACACCAATTGGTGTTTGGACAACAGGTCGAAATACTTCTCTTTTACGCAATAAATTTAATTCTGTTTGGATTGCGTCTTTCCATTTTGGCCAGTCTTTTCTTCGACGACATTCATCCACACTTTGTGGTTTAGGATCAGAATTTATGTCTACATTCAATGCTGTAGAATACACAAATACATCATCGATTATGGCTTACTTCGATCCCATAATTTCATATCATGCACATAATTTATTGAAATTTCATGATTGTTTAATCCCGTATCTTCAGGGACTGGAATCTCTTCAGGATATAATACCACTTCAGGGGTATTTGCTTCTTCTGGAGCATGTGCCACTTCCGGGGCAATTTTCTTTATTTTTCTTTTTCGTGGTGCAACATCTTTTGCACTGACCGGTCTACCACGCTTCAGGCGTGGCTTTGATTCTGTAACCAATTCTTTTGTATCTGATTTTTGAATTGGTATATCTATTCTAGCTGGAGTATTTACTGCAGGTATATGAGATTTAGTTATATTTCTAGAATCGTTAAATGCGTCAGACATTTGGTTTGTGATATTTTGCATATAAATAATTGTTTTAACTTCAATTTCACATTGACCGGTACGTGATCTAGAAAATATAATCCTGAAGCATTCCATGTTATGTCAGGATTAACTTTATTTAATTGTTTATCTCCCCATAAGGGAGGAAACATAGACTTGTCAAAATGACAATCTGCATATCTTGCGGTATATAAGTCTCCGGTTAGAGGCTCCAGATATTTAATTATTGATGTGGAATCAAAACCAATGTAGATACCTACTCTTCTTTGAGCTCCAATCTTCAATCTTTGTGGTGGAGCAATCGATACATATACAGCACTTCCGAAAATTTTGAAGTGAGAAATATTAGGAACTTGACCAAGTACCAGTTGTAGCGGAGAATGTTGGTTGTAGGAAGTTGGTCTAATCCTAATAATATTAGCAGCATGAAGTATTGCGTGACCCCAAATAAATGTAGGTAATTTTGTTTCAACAACAATGGTCTTGCAGTAAGTTGGAGTCTTTTGATAATGGACTCGGCTAACCCATTTTGTGTATGTACATGAGGAAGTGGGTGTTCAACTGAGATTCCTATAGACATGCAATAGTCGAAAAAAGTTACAAATGTGAATTCTCCGACATTATCTAAATGAATTGACTTATTGCAATGATCTAGGAATTGAGCTCGTAATTTGATTATTTGGGCAAGTAATTTTGCAAAAGTATCATTATGAGTTGAGAGAAGACAAACATGAGACCATCTAGTTGGGGCATCGATTAATACCATAAAGTACCTAAATGGGCCAGATAATGGGTGTATAGGTCCACATATGTCTCCTTGGATCCTTTCTAGAAAAGTTGGGCTTTCAAGTTGAACTTTAGTAGGGGATGATCGAGTAATCAATTTTCCTGAAGAACATGCTGAACATGGAAGGTCATTGTTGGAAAGAACTTTAAAATCTTTAAGAGGATGACCAGTAGAATTCTCTATAATACGACGCATCATAGAGACGCCAGGATGACCTAATCTTTCATGCCAAAGTGTTAAAGATTTTGGATCTATGAGTTTGGAAGCAATGACATTGTGTGACTCAATAGTTCTAATTTTCATCATATATAATCCTGAGGAAAGTGAATGAAACTTTTCTAAGATTTTCTTGTTTCTAGGATTAACGGAAGTAATAAGAAGATATTCTCTATCAACTTCAGAGGTAGTTTCGATGTGAAAATTATTGAGTCAAATATCTTTAAAACTAAGAAGATTTCTAGTAGACTTACTAGAATATAATGCATCTGGAATGCGTATGTCGGTACCATTAGGTAGGACGAAACTAGCTTTTCCAAAACATTCGATTATATTAGATACGCCGGAAATCGTTCCGACTTGAGCTTCGATTTTGGTTATTTGGGTAAAATATTTTCGGTTTTGTAGAATCGTATGAGTTGTACCACAATCAGCAATGCATATATCTTCAGAATCGATTATGTATATAATTAAGAAACATAATTTATTTGATAAGAACATAACACACTACATAGTTCAAACAAAATAAAGTATACAAAACACACTACTATAGTAATTAGATGAAACCAATCTTCAGCCTCCCATATGGGAGTTTCCTTAGGTTCATTCGGACTATTAATGCTTATTCCTCCAGTTGTGATTCTCGGGAAATCATCTATGTTATTGTTGGTTAAATTTGTTTCTACCATTTTCTCTTTTGATTTTTGAGAAGATTGGTATAGGTTAACAAGATGATTTGGGGCATGACAATTACGTGTCCAGTGTTCATCCATGCCGCACCTATAGCAAATATTTTCAGTTTTTCCTCCTCGTGGTGCCTTTCTTTTACTCTGTGATTCAGATTGCCACTTCCGGTGACCAGAGTTGTTATATGGACGAAAATTCCCGTGGCTCCGACCTCGTCCACGGTACCGACCTTGGCCCCGTCCACCTCTATACCCTTTTTTATGTATATTCCGCTAGAATGACATGTTATTTACTTCAGGTAATGGGGAAAATCCTGTTGGACGAGATTGATGATTCTTAATCACCAATTCATGATTTTGTTCATCAACAAGGAGAGTTGATAGAAGATCCCCGAACTTAGTAAATTTGCGCTCTCTGTACATCTATGCTAAGTTGATATTGTTTGGGTAAAAAGTTGATAGTGTTTTATCGATTTTTCTCTTTTCCATAACTTTCTCACCAGACATAATAAGCCTAGAACTTATCTTAAACAAAGCAGAGCTATATGCTCAGACACTCTTAAAATCCCGAAGTCTTAAATTAGCCCAATCATTTTCAGCTATAGGTAGATAAACTAGTTTCTGCTGATCGAACCTATCCTTTAGATTTTCCCATAAAATAAAGGGATCCTCGACTTCTAAGTACTCAAATTTTAAATCTTCATGCATGTGGTGTCGGAGAAAAATTATATAGGTAAAGTTTTCTTTAGCCGTGGATTTATTTACTGCCTTTATTGTATCGCTTAATTTCTTTGAACCCAAGTGCAACTTTATATCTTGTACCCATGATAAATAATTATCGCCAAAGACAAGCTTGTAATATTTGTCATACTAAATCTGAATTAACACGGAAATTATTAAATTTTAATTCATCAATGTAAATATTACATAAAATCCTAGTTAATCGGGTGCGTTAACAAGTACGCAATAATCAATGTATATATTGTTAATATCATTGATATTATAAACAAAGCTATATATAAAATGATAAATGGATTTTCACCCGCCATACGGACATCTGCGTATGCAGGTTATCTCCGACCAATAATAAATTAAAGTGGACAATCCTGCATAAGTTAGTTAGGGGCAAAATGTTTTTATCCGATAAGTATTCAATTTATAAATTATGGTTTCCACTATACTTCGGTATTACCCAAAATTAAATGGTACCGTAAAATAATTTCAATAGGCGGTGCTCTGGCCATATATATTTAAATTATTAGTAGAGGGTGTAACCACATCTACTTCGGTCATATATATTTAAATTATATATAGAGGATGTAATCACGTCTACTCATATATATGTATATTTAAATTAAAATTATAACTTCTCAGTTTCGGTAGAGCTTCGTGCTGATAACGTGTTATAAAATACTAGCTATAATAGTATTATATCGAACCTCTGTAAAATTAAATAGAGCAGAAAGGGAGATAAAAAGATTAACTAGGGAGAAAGAAGAAGCTGCTTGGTGCATTTTCATCTTTAACAAATGAGGCTATTTATAGCCAATACAAGCAACATGTTCATTAAATGCAATGTGAAATTTCTACTCCTATGAATCTAGCTTTACTATTTAACTTTTGACTACATGGCAATGAACTTATAACACAGAGATATATTTAATAATCTGTATGATAAAATGCAAATAAATATCTATCATTTTTGAATCATCATCAAATTAACTTTCTCATATGTTCAGCTTGACATGTTCGTGCCATCGTGATTTAAGTAATTTTTAGAGAATGATAAAGTCTCTATATATAGTTTATTATATTTTGACCCTTAAAGTTTCACTGAAAATATTTAGGTACGCTCAAAACTTTTAGGAATATGATGTGTACTTGATGATAACTTGAACAAAACACCTAGTAGATTTTATTTAAGTGAATTTTGTAGCTTTCAACGGATGATCAATTTCAACATCCGTTAAAATAGTAGCTTATGTAATAATAAGTTTAGTAGCACATTCCTGCATATTATAATGCCTTAGTGAACTAGATGTTGCAGAATGTTTAAGTCATGTTGACTACTAGCTTGATATGCAAGATAGGTTGGTTAATTGTATATACTAGATGCCTTGTAATCTTGTATAAATGAAATGGAGTTAACTGCCATGAAGGCAGTCTCAACGGATGTTTCACTAAGCTTCAACGGATGATCAACCAGAGTTTCAACGGATGATCAACTTAAGTTTCAACGGATGATCAAATTAAGTTTCGACGGATGATCAACCTGAGTTTCAACGGATGTTCAAATTCAAATGAGCAGTTGATAGTGACTTGACAGTCACATGCGTTGATTGTATGCAATTGGAATGTGGTAGCCTATTTGCAGGGTTTAGAGAATAAAGAAGCATTTCCATTTCCATGTTAAACAGAAGATATTCAAAGATGCTGGATAGAGAAATGAAGGAGCATTAAATTAGACTAGAAACATTATGTCTTATTTCTTTTGTCTTTTTATCATGTATCTTGGTAATATATAAACCAAGTGTAACAAGTTGAATTGTAACTAAGTTAGTAAGAAATTATCAGATAAATATAAAAGGCTACATCTGTAAAGAATTTCTCTATTCTTTGTAAGTTCAACTTATAAGCAGTCGTGTGCAAATATTGCATCACAGAGTTCTCATATTGATATATATCTCTGGTGGAAAAGTTCAATCCACTAGAAAGTTTTTAAATACTTGTATTTGATTACTTTGTGTTTTAATTTCATCAATACTTTCATTCCGCACCATATCCAAATCAAACACAGTTATATATTCACATTAGAACTGTTCTTAAAATTGAAAAAGTAGCCAGAATTACATTCAACCCCCCTTCTGTAATTCTTTGTTAGATTGTTTGGAAATAACAAAAACTTCAAAATACAAAAACGTATCTCCTTGCCACTTAAGTATCACATCCCGACATTTTTTCCGTTTAGAAAGGTTTTTAACTGTATCGACTGAGGATAAACAAGTGATTTTCTTATTAATTCGTATGACTTGACCTTAAATAATGCCCGTTTTAACACATTGACACATTCATCAAAAAAGAAGTTATAATACATAGTCTTGATATTAAAACATTATTATGTTGAATGTATGTGTATGTTTTAGCGTGTATTTACGATCTACTTAATTATTTGTACCCTCAGTAAATTGTTTTTATTTTTCACCGCCAACATAAACCATTCTCCTAGGCCGGCATCATCACATAATCCTGATGCAGAATAATAGTTTAACTATTCGAATTTAAGAGTTGTCTAGGAATAATATGTGTACCTATGTCATTATGAAGTTAGAAAGTGTATAAGAATTGAGAATAGTTTGACGAAAAGTTGTAACAGTTTCTCGTACATAGTCGAGAATAGCTTGGTTAAGAGGGTTAGGAGAAAAATTAGTAATAATATGCATAAACATTTATATGTGAATGACACAAGGAGAAGCCCTAAAAGTAAATCTATTTATATATTAAAGGGAGAATTTCATTTAATAATATTTTGGAGGTTGGTGATCGGAATAAGGATCAAGGGTGGTGTTTTAGGGCGGAGGAAGGTTGTGTTTGGTGGTGGATGAGCTTGTATGCTGACTACTCAAGAAAGAAAAGGGTTCTCTTTATTCTTTGTCAAGTGTCAACTCTTTTCTCATACAAGTACCTATGTACCCTATTTATAGGGATAAAGCCTCATGTAGTTCTTGAGGAACAAGTTACGAGGTTAGGGTTAGGATTTTTCTACCCATGAAGCCCAAGCCCATTTCTTAGTCAAGCATTCAGCCTCGGCCCTGAAATTTACAAATAACCCAATCATTTATCGGTTATTTTCCATAGAGGCTAGAAATTTTCCAAGTTCTAGCTTTTCATTTCTTGTCCGGCGATAAGCCGCAGAGGGCGCCTTACACTCTTCTAATAGTCGTGTCCCTTGAGTGATTTACAACTGTAAGACAACTATCATGGGGATCTGTGTCATCCATCAGGATGATGACACATGTCAAGACACCTTTCTCTCTCCCATCCCTTATAAATATGAGAACTCCACTTACCATTTCTCACTTTTGTCAAGAACATTAACAAACTATTTCCATTTTTGCTCAAAGATCTACCACGACGAAAATAATCATCACCACAAACACCGTTTACAGGTATCGTTATTCTCCGGCGACAGATTTTTCAGGGCCATCTTTTGAATCATCTATGGGTACCCCTTTGATCCAAAAATATATATTTTTATTGTTGTTTGTTCATCAATTTTATGCCTCATGCGAGCACAGACCACATGTTCGATACGAGTGCGCGCTTCTTACATACATAACCAAAAAATGTGATGCGATCTCATAGGCTTGTGTAGGCTTTTAGATGCGACTCCGTTTTATTCATGTGTGATGTGAGGACACTAGCTCATTTAATTTTTACTCTTTGTAATTTCATTTGACCACGATCTCCAACAGATGTCGAGTGTATCCTCAACTCATTCTTACGGCTCCTCCCGCTCAACTTCGAGCCCGGCTCGCTCTTTTGCTAATCCTCCTATCAACCAGGTACCCCCTGAGCAACGAAGCTCAAAAGATTTCCAGCATGAGATGACTTCCATCTCTGCCCTCCTCATCAACCCATTTCTCCTAGTTCTACTAACACCCCGCAAGGGGCCATGAACATAGCCATGGTAGAGAGCTCGATGCGAGCAGATGGCTCCAACTCACTAAACATCCACCTCGACCCCAATCCTGAGGACTATACTTGGGAGCCAAATATTTATGATAGGCGAAAGAGACCTATAGATATCTAAAGCATCCGTGGCTCATTGGGCGTGGAAGAACTTCTCAACTGCGAGCCGACCCGTATTGACAAAAATCGGGCTGATGATATTCTTAGAGGGATGGCCCAAGAGAGAGAAGCTTATCTCAAGCGAACATCGGCCTCATCCCTTGACCCCATTCATCATGATTATGGGTCGACTAATAGCAACCTGGGAAGTACGATCTTAACAAAGGAAAGAAGCCGGTGCTTGGAGAATATCCCATTCTTGGGCTTGAGGGCTCTCCTACTTCTGTGATTGTTAAACCTTCTATACCTGCTAGCTCGAGCTGGAGAGCTCGAGCAGGTGTCATTAAGCTCTCAGAAGTCATGGTTACCTCTCGAGTAAACCCATTAGCCATATCCGCGGTGGTTGTTGTCTCCTTTCGTGCCCATTACCCCTTTTCAGCCTTGCAGTTACCTGCTCTGGGATCTCTTCTTCATCACTTGCCTCCTTCACTATCCCTTCCGACACCATCATCACGGGCTGAGATGCTTCCATAAGCAAAGCTCCAGGTCTCGGCTCCACTTGAATTCCAAGACCATCGAAGTAATCCCGGGAAACTTTTTAATTGAAATCATGTTACAAGTTCTGTGCCCTTCATGATGCTTTCTATTCCTTTCATCAGCCTCCTCCATAAGAACATCATCTTCTTCCACTTTGACTGCCTCCCTAGATACGTTCTCCCTCTCTGCTGCTTTTAGTGCTTGATTGTAACAGACTCTTGAGTCATACTGGTAACTATTCAAAAAACATACCCCCGTGGGAGTCGGGAATTTTACTATCATATGGTGGATCGAGGTCACCATTCTCATATTCCTCATGAGTGGTCTCCCAACTATAATATTTTCGGTACATGGCTGATCTATCACAGTAAACGTGGAAATTTGGGTGGCCACATGAGGTTCCTCTCCTTAGGTCATTGGGAGCTGGATTATCCCCTATATTTCAATCGAATCACATGTGAACCCGTAGATGTGCCCACCCAAAGAGGTCAACTCCTTATCCAATAAGCCTAGTTTCTTGTAAGCATCATAGGTTAACACATCGGTTGAGCTTCCGATATCGACCAGTACCCGGTACACATTCACCATCCCGATCTTCATTTTTACGACAAGGGCATCGGTATGAGGGTAATAGACCCACTTGGCATCCGCCTCTTTGAACACAATATCATCAATTTCCCTTTCAAAGAACTCCGGGGGTTTCTGGCTGAGGTGAATGACATTAGTAAGAGGCCTATCCTTAGCCTCCAGGGCATACCTGTACATTGCCTTTCGGCTTTCTCCCCCAATATGAGACCCGCCTATAATTATGTACATACTTTTACCTCGAGGTACCCTCTCCTTTTCTTCTAGTGGTGGTGGGGGACAACATGATTATCTGACCGGTGCTTCCAAACTTCTTTGATAACCTACTCCGTTAGCTTCCGCTGGAGGATCATCGTCTCAAGCTCATCCTTCAACTGTCTACAGTCAGCCATATCATGCCCTGTTGCCCCATGATATGTATAATATTTCGAAGTGTCCCTTTTGTTATAATCTGTGAGGGGGGCTGCCTCCCTGAATACCCCCTTTTCGCATATGTGGTCAATGGAGGTCACGAGGGGTGTGTGTGTCTGCCATTTATTGGTATAGGGCCTCTTTGCCCCTTTAGCCGTCTCCTTGCCCCTTACAGCTTTTTTTAGGCTCAAGCTACGCTGATATGTCTTCCTCCTTTCTTTAGGACTCAAGGATCGGTCTCTCATGTCTCACTACTTTTCACTCATCTTTAGCTCCCTCATTGATTTTTCTACCCTCTTAAAGGGCTCGTCCTGCTCATAAAATTTCGCCAATGTTCTGGGCTCGCTATCTTGGAAGCTTTTCCATAATTTTGATCCTTTTTTCAGCCCAACAATCAGAAAATTCTAACGGTTTCCTCACTAACATCCTTAACTTTAGGAACTTCGACATTAAACCATCGAAAATACTTCGCAAGGGGTTCTCCCTCCCTCTGCTTGATATTGGCAAGGGTGGCCACTGGTGGCAAGTAATGGAGAGTAGACTGGAATTTCCTGATGAACAAATCCTCCAATTATTTCCATGACCTTACGCTAGCCGGCCCCAACTTCTAAAACCATTGTTGGGCACTCCCTCACAGCGACGACGCGAAAAGTCTGCAACGGTGTAAGGTCCCGTAAGAGGGCTATATTAAGCTAGAAGGGGGGTTGAATAGCTTAATTACCAACTTTAAAATTTTTATAGCGTTTTAAAATAATTCATCCCTTTTTAAAACTTTATCGAATGGTTATGCAGTTTATATGTGCAGAAAATAAAGTGCAAGGAAATAAAATACCACACGGTGATTTTATCATGGTCCGCGATGGCGCAACCTCTAATAGATTCGCTCACCGCTATTTTTAGTCCCCGAGCTCCTCTCCCGGACTCAGGATTTTCTCTTATAATAAACTCGCTCCCTTTAGTAGGAGGAGAAGATTTTACACTCTTACAAGTGTTTGTCTTGGTGTGTAACACCCGAGTTACCACCTCAAAATAAATGTAACACTTACACAACTTATCTTCGACAATAACTCCCCGCTATTTCTTCAAAGTTGATGTAAAACCCTTGTGTAGACTGACTTCCTTAGCTTTTGTCGGTCTTGGATAATTTATCTTCTTCACGGTACAAAGACTACTAACTCCCCGTTAGTACGTTTAGGACTTGGGTCTTAGAATGAGAATCACCTCACACTTCACCTCACTGCAAAACTAATTAGACCATCCACAAAATAACACGTATAGATAAAAGATGATTTAAACTAGTATGTTACGGTACTAGCCCACAAGATAGTATAATATTCAAATAAGAATATTAAAACTAACTAAGTATACTTAACTTAAGATAATAAGTAATAGTCTAAGTATATTTATAATTACTCCTTTATAGATTAAATTAATATGTGGCATAATATGTGAAGTCTTTTATGTAAATCACTTATAGCTTATGACTTCTTTTATATTCTTCTTCTTTAGATATATATTTATGAATCAAAGAATATCTTAATTACAACCTCAGAGTTGTTATTATCCTTTAAACTTGTTGGCTTACTGATTTAATATATACTTATATATTGACGATTATATAGTCAAAGTATACTTTTAACTTCAAGCACAGTTTATTAGATTTATTAATCTTAGCCAAGATCTAAATAAATTAAGTGGAAGTAATTGGCTTAAGATTTGTGCTTTTGAAGTTTAGATGAATCATTACGAGTAGTTTATATATCGGATTATAACCCCACAGAACAACAAAGATGTTATAAGGGGTTTACATGATATGTCTCATAATTGTTTATCTACACGATATGTGTTAGCCAAGATCCAATTAAAGTGTAATTAATTGGCTAAATCATGGATTTGTTTCGTCTTTAAATTTAACGGATAATTATGAAGTGTTTATATATCGAGTTATTATCCCTCGGAACACTAAAGATGTTAGATGGGATTATGCGTTTCGTAAAATTTTATGTGCAATATATTTGTTAGCCAAGATCCATATAACGACTCGTGTATTTTTGAATTAATTAAATATATATTTGTGGAAGTATTAATTAAATAAAACATGTGTTTTGGTTTTGACAGCAGTGTGTTGATATATACTATTTGCCTGTGATTTATTGGTGTAAAAGATTGGAATGCATAGTTGAAAATTGAGTTATATTGTTCTGCTTTATTTTAAAAGGTGATTTTATTACAATTTTAAATCCGTAAATTTTTGGATTGTCTCTAAAAATTAGTTTTATGATTCTATAATTTCAATAATTATTTTTAGGATTTTATAAAATTGAGATATCAATATTTCATTAATTATTTAGCCCTGAGTGATTTTCTGATTTTAATTATTTATAAAATCTGTATTTAATTTCTGAATTCTTTAAAAATTATGAAACTCATATTTATTTAAATTTGGGATATTTCGAGAATTTTAAGATTATATTGAAAATTTCCGGGATTTATTTCACCCGCGCGTTGATTCGTTTATTTGTTAAAAGCGGGTATAATTTGTGTTTCAGAAATTATTCTAAAATTACGAAATTCATGTTTTTATAAACTTCGGGATATTTGTAATATTTTAAGACTATTTTTGTAATTTTCAAAATTTGTTTTAAGGGTAGCTTGGTTCGTTAATTGTGAAATGCAGGTACGAGCTTCGTTCCAAAAATACTTTGAAAATTATGGAAAATTTATTTTTAATAACTTTGAATTATTTGTGATATTTTAAAACTAATTTGGAATTTTTTGGGATTATTTTTATTCGCGCAATAGTTTGTTAAATTGTAAAACGGGATCAAATCAGGCTGTCTGAAAAGGGAAGAAGTGGACATGTGGCACAACTTCAGGTATGCTCCAGATTCCTGGCTATTCTCCATTGGTTGCTGCAGAAAAACAAAACAATATATGAATAAGAAAAAAAAACAAAAAAAACAAAAAGAAGAATGAAACCCCTGGTTCATGTCCTTCGCCCCTGTTCTTTTCTTCACAAAAATCACACAACTTCTCTCTCATTGTTTTATCTCTTCCAGTCTCTCCTTTAACTTTGTGTCTCTCTCTTATTCTCCCTTCCTGTCTCCCCTGTTCTTCGGCATTTTGCCGTTGTTGCTCCAATTTTCCGGCGATTCCGCCGCTTTGTTCTTCCCCTTGCTGCTTCATTTTCGGTGGGCATGGTTGTGTGGGTGCGTACGTGTATGTGTGGTTAAATATGCGTGAATGTGTGTATGCGTGGTTGCTGTGGATTGTTGCCGCCTCTCGCCGGATTCCGGCGAGATGGTGGTGGCTTCAGGGGTGTGTACACGCGGCGCGTGTATGCGCACCTATGGTTTGGAAAGTCTGTTGTCCCCGTATTCTTGTTGTGCTGTGTTGATTTAGTACTCGGTTTTGGTTCAAATTATTGTGGCTATATTCGTATACAATTCAAATGATTTCTGTGATTTAACGACTTGTGCGAATGATTTAATTATCTGGATTTAAAATTTTGGTGAAATTTTGATAGGAAACCCGAAAGGCTAACGTCGGAATTATGCCGCTGTCAACAATGAACTCGTTGAGCTGACAGATAATTGGCAATGATGATTCGTGAGCCAGATAACAATTTACAAATTTATTTTATAATTTTCAAAATAAAAAGTGGTAGTTAAATAATATGTGTCGGGGTTATTAGATTGTGAAGTTGGTTTGATTGTCGGTTTGATTGGTTAATTGTTGTGATTGACGTCGAATTGTTTCGATGGGTAGTCCGATAATCAAAGGAGACGTTGTCCGATTTTCAGGAACGTACCCTCTAACCTATATAGTTATAAATAAATATTCTGTAAAATATAACAGACAATTTGTTTCCTAAAATGATAATTATATGTGTGTTCTCCGAAAATGAATATTGAATCGAGATTTGAGTATATGAATCCTGTATGTTGCGTGTACTATATTAATGTATATAGGTACGAGTCGAAATCGTTATCGTTTGGGTAAGATTGGTATTGAGAATATGTCAAGCATAACTGGGTATCTAACATAGAGTATTTCAACCCTGTAGGTTCTAGTCGAATACCGAAAGTGGACAATGGACTAGAGATAACCTAGTGGTCAGTCGACGAGCTCAGTAGAATTTCAACAGAAAATCTGGGTGTCGAAGTCGAATCCAATGGGATCTAGTGGTTGGACGTTAAAGCCTGAGCAACAGACTCGGCTCAGAATTGATCAGTAATAGTTATAAAGCCCTGTAAGGCAAGTACTTCTGAACTTTTCTTCAAGATATATTGCAAATGTATTTTTGAACTGTTTCATAACATGTCGCTACTATTCAAAATAACCCCTGTTTTATATTGCTAGTGTTATAAACAATTTACCCTTGAACCCTGATTTTTCTTGATCTTGAGCCGTAAGCCTTATTCTTTGTAAACCATCTTTTGTTGATCATCAGATACCAAATAACACAAATACGATACTACTCTCCAAATGTATAACTACCAAACACCAAACACTGGAACAAAATTGTTTAAAAACACAGAAACTTTTATACTCCGACCATTCTTTATAACGTTAAAGAACTATACCTTGAAAAATCATTATTTGTCTAATACCCGATCCTTTTACAGACTGAAAACTGTTTCTTATACATACCTTGATATACCCTTGAGGTATCCATGAGTTTCCTTACGTTCTTATTCAAGTGATTAACCATCATTGATTATGATCTTGTTTTATCGAATTATATTGTTTATCATATTGAACTGCTTTAAAATTGGATAATTTTTTTTATATGTGGACCAGATTCGTGGTCAGACCATATCAATGGTCAATTTAGTCCAATGTGTGCCTTGGATCCAGTAATTAGAGCAGTGTTGTGTGCTTTGCTCGGGGTTAATGCGTGACTGATCAGCAGCCTAACCTTGGTTTTAGAACTTAAAATGAATATCTAATTCTAATGATTGTTTAGTAATAAACTTGATTCCTCTGAATCATCTCGTTTGATCATTGATTAACCTCAATTATTGTCATTGTGACTTGCTAAGCTAGTTAGCTCACCCTTGCGATTCTTTTTATATATTTTACAGATGAAAAGGATATGGATGATAGTAAAGTTCCTCAGTCCAAAGTGCAGGCTAAGGTTCCAGTTTGAGTTGGATCGAGCTAGCAAGGAGCTTCATACGGTAGGGAGATAGTAAGATTGTAAAATTAATTTCATTATCAGTTGTAATTTAAATTAGTTGGGATTTGGTACGTTGTATTAGAAGTTAAGGTTTTGACTTATTTTCATACTTTAACCTGTTGCGATCCGTGGTTATGTAAAGCAGGGTCATTGCAAATAATATTTCTTATACAAGTTTATATTTTGTGTATTGGACCCCAAACTTCTGACCCGGGTTTGGAGGGCGCACAATCCAAATAAATAAAATGCGAGTAATTGGCTAACTCATGAACTTAATCCGTTATGGTATTTGACAAATTACGAAGTGTTTATAGATCGTTTTATAATCCCCCGGAACACTAAAGATGTTAGAAGGAATTATACGATATTTCGTAATATTTTATTTACACGATATTTGTTAGCCAAGATCTAAATAAATACAGTGTGAGTAATTGGCTAACTCATGAATTTGTGTTACATATAATCTCACCCTTGGAGATTAAGTACTTTTTTATATATCTTCTTTTTAAAATAGTTTTTTGAAGATCAAGTACTTATTCGAATTCCGAGTTCGAATCTTAGTTCTCTTTTCTCTTGAGAACTTTCTTTATAAGAGATCCCGTATTAGAGATTAAGATGAAGTAGAGAAGTTAAGTATAAAGCTCAAATAAAAAGAACTCAAATAAGAAGTTAAAAATTACCCTTTTTGAGAAACGGTCGGAAAAGTTCGCCGGAGGTTCGGCCAAATTTTGGCACTTTGGTCAAACTTGGGTAGCCCTTCGAGAGGCCTGGAGAGTGGTAGTGGATGAGATTTCTTGGTAGGATGAAGCTTGGTTGGGTGAAGGTAAGCTTGGGTTTCAAAAATCTTGTATATATATATATATATCTAAGAGAGAGAAGGTTTTTGAGAAGAATTATGTGTTTAAAATTTGAAAAAGATGAAGAGATGATACTTCTTGAAAAATCCCAGAAATTTTTGGCTCTTTAGCTTGAAGAAAATGGGTTGGGGTGGGGGTTTATTTATAGGAGAGGTTAGGTAGTTTAAATGGTGGAGATTTGAGGAAAATGGATAATGGATGATGTTGGCATGGATTGATGACATGGAAAGCAAAGTGTGTTAGTTGTGTTTCTTTACCACTTGTAATATGAGACAAACAAGTTAATGGAGCTTCAAATCTCAGCTGATTTATAAATATAATAATATATTTTCAATTTTCTTTTAATCATTGTTTAAATGCTTAATTAAGCATTAAACACCAATAAATATGACCATCTTAAAAACTCCTAAATAAATACCTTAAAAAATATGATAATTACTTAAATAATATAAAATGATGTCCTGCAAATTTTGGTCAACATTGATCAATTTAAACTAGGTCAAACATGGTCAACTATGGGACCAATTGCCTCGAAATTTTTGCCCGGATAAAAATTCTCAAAACGTTACGAAATTTTGATTATACTTAGAAAATATCATTTAAATAATACATACCAAATTTTAAGTCATTTTAGCATGTGAAAATATTTTATCTAAAATTAAACTATTCTGTCAGCCTTTTCTTCCGAGTAAAAAATATCATTGGTCTTGAAATGAACGAGATGGATCTTTTGACCAAAGTTTAGACTTGAATAAATACTTAAAATATATTTCCTAATATATAAAATAGATTTGGATTGTAGAAACTATTTTTGAGTATTTTTGAATAATTTTCTCCGAGAAATACTAATTTTATGAAACAAGAAAAAATTACTTTAAGTATACACGTAATGAGTTATAAAAATTAGAACTTTGGATAAAAACTCTTTTGATTGATGTAGAAAAATATTTTGGAGAGAAGAGTAAAATATTTTGATATAGCATGAGACCTCTAAAGAATATTTCTGATATATTCCTTTTTCGAGCTTGTTGCCATATTCTTTTACAACACAGATCTAGGAGATATCATATCTTTATATTTCTTCTTTAATCATATTGCCTTTAGAGATATATTCCTTAAGAGAAAAATTTTGATGATAGTGGAATATCTCTTTTAGATATTTGAAAAATGATTTTGCTATTTTGACCATTTGACTCTGATTTGGATCAATTAAATTCATGTCCTAATTGAGAGGATATACTTGTATTTAAATTTTATATTTAATCGTACAAATACCAAAACAAATAACATATCGAAGATATCCTTTCAAATAGGTTGGCTCCCGTACCCAATAGACTTCCATCTCGGTGTTAAACTGAATGAGATAATCAGCCGAGTCCGCCTCTCCATTGAATATGAGGTCAGGGTTGTGCCTGAACACCCGATATAACGACTCGTGTATTTTTGAATTATTTAAATATGTGATTATAAAAATTATTAAATAGATAAAATATGTATTGGTTTTGACCGCTATGTGTTGTTTGATTATTATCTATGTGTGA
The DNA here is from genome assembly GCF_009905375.1 of Apium graveolens. Classification (NCBI taxonomy): domain Eukaryota; kingdom Viridiplantae; phylum Streptophyta; class Magnoliopsida; order Apiales; family Apiaceae; genus Apium; species Apium graveolens. Next base: position 240,377,184 of record NC_133654.1, read on the forward strand.
TTTGTGATGTACCGAGTTGTTCACGTGATTAATTATGGAGTCGTTATTGAATTGTTTTCAATTTCAAAAGTGGATTTAGTGCAAATTTAATTGCATAAATATTTGGAAAATCTTTAAAATTGTTTTATGGTTCTATAATTAAAATATTTATATTTGGGATTTTATAAAATTTAGAAATCAATATTTCAACAATTATTTAACCCTGTGTGATTTTCTGATTATATTTACTTGTAAAATATGTATTTAATTCCAGAATTCTTCAAAAATTATGAAACTCATATTTATTTAAGTTTGGAATATTCCGAGAATTTTAAAATTATTTTGGGAATTTTTGGGATTAATTTCACCCGAGCGTTGATTCGTTTATTTGTTAAAAGCGGGTATAAATTGTGTTTCAAAAATTTCAAAATTCATGTTTTATAAACTTCAGGATATTTATAATATTTTAAAACTATTCTCGTAATTTTCTGGATTTGTTTTAAGTGTAGCTCGGTTCGTTAATTAGCAAATACGGGTACAAGTTGCGTTTTAAAAATACTTTAAAAAGTATGGAAAATTAATTTTTAATAATTTTGAATTATTTGTGATATTTTAAAAATTGTTTTGGAGTTTTCTCACCTATTTTATGCTTATGTTGGTATCGTTAATTATATAATCGTGAGCCGAAATTTAGTTTCCGTCATAAAAAGGGACACGTGTCAAACAATTTCAGTATGAATCACCAATTTTTAGCAACGTGTCCTGATCTTATGAACTGATACCTGTTTTATTTGTAAAAAAAAGAAGAAAAGAACCACACAATCTCTCTCTCTACAGTCTCTCTCTCCTCACCATCTATGTTCCTCTTCCTTTCTTCTCTCTTTCCCCTTCTGCTCCGTTCTTGTTCCGGTGAGTGCACCGCTGTGTTGTTTCCCGTTGTTTCTTCCGGTCATTTTTCGGCCATGTGTGTGTGCATATGTGTTTTGTATGTATAGGTGTATACACGATTGGATCGTGTGTGTAATAACCGGGAAAATTATGTAAATATTATATGCTAAATAAATAAATATTATGTGTTTTATAAATTTAAAGTGATTATTGCCATGATATTAGATGTTATAGCTGTTAGGTGTGTTTCTGTGCGGGCCAGAAAAATTTTTCGATTGATTAAAAATATGTTTAAATTGCAATTATAAGAACTTATCTGCAATCGGGATGCGTAATTATCAGCATCTTTATTAGGATACCTGTTTTATTTGATTTTATACGTGTTTGATTGTATTTTACGTGTTTTTGGGATTTTCGGGTAATTTAGGGATCGTTTCCGTTTTTCAAAAATAACGGACTGGGACCCCACCGGGACGACAAACCCCACAAAATCCGTATTTTTATTTTTATAAAATTATTCGTATTTCAAATACCCTCTATTTTTGTATTTTAGAATTATTCGCAATTTTTGGGAAATTTTGACATTAATTTTGCATTTTATCGTTTTTAAAATTATTCCCCGTAATTATTATTTTGGGACTTAATTATTGTAATTTAGGGATAAAAAAAAACACCCTTAAATAATTTTGGGGATATAATTTGTTATAAGTATAAATAGCAGATTTATAGTATTTTAGTTTATTTATATTTCAGAAATTATAAAAAATAAAACAAAAATCCAGAAATTCAATTTGGGGGTTAGGGTTCGTCCTTAAACAAATTCAATCGATTGATCCTTTTGCAGTGATCGTTTGTTGACGAAACTGATACCAAATCAACGAGCATCTCAGGGCCGATCTTTTGGTACTAATATCTTGATCTATCGTTGCGTATTGATAAAAATCGAAGTTTTAAGTTCTTCGTTTTAATCTCTTAATTTCTGGACTACTGACTGATTTGTGGTTGATATGGGTTATATAATTAGATTCTAGAGATTCATAGCTTTAATTTAAGGGGTAAATCGATGTGTTTGGTTTAGGATTGAGGAGTATCGGATTCTTGAGTTGTGTTTTGACAATTTATTTTCTTCGAATCCTAGGCTATAGGTGATATGATTGCTGTATTCGATTATAAGGATATGTTTGTGTGACTGATAGCAAGATTTTAAGATGTTAAACATAAATTTTGGTTGAGATTTGCTTGGAATCGAGCTTCGTCGGAGTAGTCGCCGACGTTGTTCGTGATTGTCGCCGGAATCGTTTGATTCCGGGTGGTGATTGATGATTCCGTCTTAGTGGAGTAGATGGGATGCTGGAGAGTGAAACTATACTGAAAAGCGAGTAAAAACGGCTCAAAAACCGTTCGGTTTTGGCCGGGAAAGTGGCACCGGAGCCGGTCAAATCACCGCCGGAAACTGGGCATTTTTCCAGAATCCGGTGGGTGTTCAACCCGACCCGGACTTGTTCTTGACGACCCGTTTTTTTTTCAAAACATGACCCAAGTTCAATCTGATTTCTCCCAAATGCAAATCCAAAAACCTGTTTCTGTTAATTTATTTTTACTTTTATTTCAAAATTCATTTTCTTACTTTTAAAAATCATTTAAATTGTTTTCAAAAAAATCATTTAATAATTACTTAAATACTAAAATTTATTTTCTTAATTATTTTAAATTCCTAAAATTATTTTCTTTAATTATTTTCAAAAATACAATTTGATTTAATTATTTATAGTTTATTTTAGTTAATTATTTATGAATTTAATTAATTGATTAAAAATCGATTAATCAATTAATTTTATTTTTAAATAGTTAAATAAATGTAAATTATTTATAATTAATTCAAATAATTTCTGAAATTTTATTTTAAGGTTTTAAAAATTATATTTTGGTATTTAAAAATCAATTAATATTATTATTAATTGATTTAAATCCATTTATTCCTTATTTTATTCATAATAATTAAACCGTTCGTCCGTTTAATACGAAACAAACGCGTACAGATTCAGAAAAATATTGCGCTTCCAATAAAAATACTTTTGAGACCTAATTTCTTTTATATTGCAATGTCATTTGATTTGTGTATCAGTTTAAGTCGGTATTTAATCGGTAAATACTAATATTGACCTAATTTTCATTCTGAATGCACTGAGACGTATCTTTTAATGATTTGACTTATGTGTTACATAAAATATGTGAGTACGTGTTATATAAATGCCATGATTACGTGTTACGTGATATACATGCTGTCTGTTATAGTTTTAAAATGCCATGCTAGTTATAAACGATCGGGTAGATGTCAAGACGTATAGTTACGTCGATTGAGTTTAGTTCTGTCAATTAAGATAGTCCTTTTGTTTATAGAATCGAGTAGCAAGGAGCGCAGTCAAGTGTTAGACGAAGATAATAGCCATCAGTTAGAAGCAGAGTTAAAGTAAAAGGTTATTGAGCATACCAGGCAAGTACCCCTACTTCACTTATTGTTCAGGTGACGTTTATTTTGAATTATATTATGCAAGTACCTTTATTTTCATTTATCATTCAATTGATATTGACTCCGAACTTTATTCTTTCGATTTCCATACTATTCTAAGTTCAGAATAGTTAAACGTTTTATGTATTTCGCTATAAATCACTCTATACAGTGGAACATTGAATTGAGATTAGCAAATAACTAATTATTCTAGTTATATCGCCATCAGTTGTTGAGATAACTCCGGACCATATGACAGGGGGAGTTGAATAGATAAGGATGTCATTGATCCGACTCCTTTAATCAAAATTGTTTTGTGAATTGATTCTTGGTTAGCACAAGAGACCGAGGCACCGGTCCAGCGTGAGTTATTATACGAAAGTGTAATATCTTGCTAGGCGAATATATGCCTTCTTTATGGATATCCAATAGGTACGGTATGGCTGCGGGATATCGATACCTATATTTACGGTATGGCTGCGGGATACCGGTGTTGTTTCATGACTGATCATCAGGAACAGCATAGTGCATAATAGTGTTTTATTAAACTGTCGCTTAAACTTTAAAGTTTATATCAGCTTCTGATTTTACTCAGATATTGTTATTGTTGTTCATTTACAAACTTTATACTGCTTGCTGAGCATTTCTTTCGCTCATACTTGTTTATTATTCTAATATTTCAGCTAAGCCAGAGCAGGCTTGAGTCCCAAGTTTGACCAGAAGTCGAGTGCTTGTAAATAGTGGTGTGTATTCCAGGTAGACTATTTTGGGACGCTTGGATAGTCTAGAGGTTTGTAATAAAATTTGAATAATCTGTAAAACTAATTAGACTTATGGTTTGTAATAACACTTGATTTGTAGTAGTGCCTGTTCCATACTATAACCTGTGATCGATCCAGTGCAGGTAAAGGGGTCGTATTTATTATATTATTCCGCTGTGACTATTTTATTTTAGTTTATTGGCGAGTGACCCCCAAATCTAGACCCCGGGTTTGGAGGGCGTCACAGGTTGGTATCAGAGCTACAGGTTATGGTCACTGAAACAGGCGTAGGATTGTCATAGTTGAGTCATAGGAAGATCACATAAGATAGGCGCGTATATTTAGCTTTTATAGGATTAAATTTAGGATATTGGGCTGGGTTATAGTTAAGTTGTTTAGGTTTCCTGTTTTGCGGTTAGCTTTAGGCCTTGTGTCATTGCCCTTCTATTTTGTTGGGTTAGTTAAGATTTCGAGCAAGGATTTAAAAGGTTTGGATAATTCGGAGTAAATTTTCTTTATGTTATTATTCTCGAGATAATAAGCAGGATTATGTGATAATCATGTCGCTTGTGTTAATATGGTAGCAAGTTTATGATATTTTGAGAAGAGATAGTGTTTGCGAACTTTAATATGCTAAGGAATTGCTACATATTTGACACAATGCTTGACATATTATTATATATGTTGCTTGTTCTCTTACCAGAATAATGGCTCCAAAGAGAAGGAATAATTCAGGAGAGGGTAGTACCGAGAGCCGTACAGATCCAGCGATTATCCAGATGCTGGGATTGATGCAGCAGCAGATGTTACATCTTACGCAGCAGCAACAACAGCAACAACAGCAACAACAGCAGCAAGCAACAACACCACCAGCAGTGACTTTTAAGCAGTTTCAAGCAGTGAAGCCACCTGAGTTCAAGGGAAGTGCTGATCCTGTGGAAGCCAATGCATGGCTCAAGGAAATGGAAAAGGCTTTTGAATTGGTCGGAGCAGGAGCTGAGCAGAAGACCAAGTTTGCAAGTTACTTTTTGAAGGGCGAGGCGAACTATTGGTGGGAATCCACGCGAGCATTGGAAGGAGGTGAGTTTATAACTTGGGAGAGATTCACAGAGTTGTTCCTGGAAAAGTATTTCCTGAGGTATATGAAGAATCAAATGGAGATTAAGTTCTTGAATCTGAACCAGGGTGATCTTACTGTGGCTGAGTACGAGGCTAAGTTTACTGAGTTAGCAAGGTTCGTGCCAGACCAGGTTGATACAGATGAAAAGAAAGCAAGAAGATTCGAACAGGGATTGAAGTTTTGGATTCAGAACAGAGTGGCCATGTTTGAGTTGACTTCATATGTGGCAGTGGTTCAGAAGGCAATGGTGATTGAGAGTAGGAGTGATATGTCACAGAAAGAAAAGGATGGGAAGAAAAGGAAAATGGAAACCTCAGAGGGAGGTCAGCAGTCAAGTAATTTTCAGGGCCGTTTCAACAAAAGGCCAGGATTTCAGGGTAATAGGAATGTGGGATTCAAGAGACCACAATCAGGAAATGGAGGACCAGTCAACCATTTTCAGAATTCAAATCAGCAGAGGTCCAATCGTCCACCAATGCCAGATTGCAAGTTTTGTGGCAGGAAACATTCCGGGATTTGTAAAGCTAATTCTGTGTGCTACAAGTGTAATATGAAGGGACATCATGCCCATGAGTGCCGCAATCAGATGCAAGAAGTTACGTGTTTCCGATGTGGGAAGACAGGACATTATGCCAATAACTGCAAAGAGCAAGTACAAAGTGTAAATGTTCCAAGGATTGCAGGACCATCATCTCAAGGTGTGCCAAGGATTGAAGGACCACCAGTCAAGAACCAGCCAAAAGCCAGAACATTCAATATGACTATGCAGGATGCTGTTCAGAGTTCTGACGTGGTTGCAGGTACGCTGCCAGTAAACTCCGTAGATGTTAAAGTTCTATTTGATTCTGGAGCTACAAGGTCATTTATTTCTCAAAGTTTTGTCGATAAACTGCATTGTGAAGTTAAATTGTTAGAACAAGCATTAATGATAGAGCTAGCTAATAAGAATCAAGTTTTAGTCGACCGAGTGTGCCCGAGGTGCGATGTTGAGATAGGAGGACATTATTTCTATGCCAACTTGATACCTTTTAAGTTGGGAGAATTTGATGTTATTTTAGGAATGGATTGGTTGTCAGAAAATAACGCCCAGATTGATTGTAAGAATAGGAAAGTGAGACTTCAGACCTTGGATAATAAGAAGAAGGTGATATTCCGAGGAAATAAGCAAGAGAAGAAGTTCTTAACGATCGCTCAAGTGAAGAAGTTATTGCGTCAGAATTGCGAAGCATATTTGGCCCATGTGATAGACACCAGTAAGGAAGTTCCAACACTAGAAGCGATTCCAATTGTCAACGAATTTTCAGATGTCTTTCCAGATGATCTACCAGGATTACCTCCCGACAGAGAAATTGAGTTTGCAATTGATCTAGCACCCGGAACAGAACCGGTTTCTAAAGCCCCGTACCGGATGGCACCAGTGGAAATGAAAGAATTGGCATCTCAGCTGTAAGATCTCTTGGAGAAAGGAGTTATAAGACCCAGTGTATCCCCATGGGGCGCACCAGTACTGTTTGTCAAAAAGAAGGATGGGAGTATGCGACTGTGTATCGACTATCGAGAACTGAATAAGCTAACCATTAAGAACAAGTATCCGTTACCAAGGATCGATGATTTGTTTGACCAATTGAGAGGCGCTGTATGGTTTTCTAAGATTGATTTAAGATCCGGATATCATCAACTAAAGATCAAGCCTGAAGACATTCCGAAGACCGCATTTAGAACCAGATATGGGCATTATGAGTTTCTAGTGATGGCATTTGGATTAACCAACGCACCAGCAGTTTTCATGGATCTAATGAATCGAGTATTTAAGAAGTATTTGGATAAATTCGTGATCGTGTTTATAGACGACATCTTGATCTATTCTAAAACAGAAGAAGAGCATGTAGAGCATTTGAGGATAGTTCTGGAGATACTGCGACATGAGAAGTTATACGCAAAGTTTTCCAAGTGTGAATTTTGGTTAGAAGAAGTACGATTTCTTGGGCACGTGATTAGCAATAAAGGAGTGGAAGTGGATCCAGCAAAGATTGAAGCCATAATTAACTGGGAGAGGCCAAAAACACCAACGGAAGTAAGAAGTTTCATGGGATTGGCAGGTTACTATAGAAGATTCGTGCAAGATTTTGCAAAGATAGCTACGCCATTGACAAAGCTCACCAGGAAGAATCAGAAATTTGAATGGGATGAGAAATGCGAAGAAAGTTTTCAGGAATTAAAGAATAGATTAGTATCTTCTCCAGTGCTAGTCTTGCCAAATGAACAAGGAAATTTTGTAATTTACAGTGATGCGTCGTACAAAGGATTAGGATGTGTTTTGATGCAGCATGACAAGGTGATAGCCTACGCTTCAAGACAGTTGAAACCACACGAAGAAAAGTATCCAACGCATGATCTGGAATTGGTAGCTATAGTATTTGCATTGAAGATTTGGAGGCATTATCTTTATGGGGAAAAGTGCGAGATCTACACGGACCACAAGAGTTTGAAATATATTTTTACCCAGAAGGAATTAAACATGAGACAGTGAAGATGGTTAGAACTAATCAAGGACTATGACTGTACTATTAACTATCATCCAGGCAAAGCAAATGTGGTGGCCGACGCGCTGAGCAGAAAAGAAAGGTTGAACATGATAACTTCATCCGAGGAATTAATCAGGGAATTTGAGAAGCTGGAAATAGAGGTTAGTATTCCAAGCATGTCTACAGAGGTGTTATGTGCAATGCCTTTTCAACCAGAACTATTAGAGAAAATAAGAAGATGTCAGGAAGAAGTAATGAGCCTTGAACGAGACAGTTTGACAGGAGAAGAGATAGGGAGTCAAAAGGATGATAAAGGGATATTAAGATTTTCTTCCAGAATATGGATACCCAATGTAGCCGAGCTGAAAGATGAAATTCTTCGAGACGCTCACAACTCTAGATATTCAATTCATCCCGGGAGTATGAAGATGTATAGAGACTTAAGAGAAAACTTTTGGTGGCCAAGCATGAAGAAAGAAATTGCAGAATGGGTAAGTAAATGTTACACTTGCCAGTGAGTCAAAGCGGAACATCAAAGGCCCAGTGGACTGATACAGCCATTGGACATTCCAGAATGGAAATGGGAACATATAGCGATGGATTTCGTAGTTGGATTACCGAGGACCAGGGCGAATCATGATGCTATTTGGGTTATTATCGACAGATTGACGAAGTCAGCGCATTTTCTTCCTATCAACGAGAGATTCTCAATGGATAAATTGGTACGGTTATATCTTAAAGAAATTGTGACAGGACACGGAGTTCCAGTATCCATAGTTTCAGACAGAGATCCTCAATTTAATTCAAGATTTTGGAGAAGTTTTCAAGATTGTCTCGGAACGAAGCTAAACATGAGTACCGCGTATCATCCGCAGACAGACGGTCAACGCAAATATGCTGATCCTACCAGAAAAGATATGGAATTTGAAGTTGGTGAAGCAGTTCTATTAAAGGTCTCACCTTGGAAAGGTTTATCAAGATTTGGGAAGAAAGGAAAGCTGAGTCCGCGTTATGTTGGCCCTTTTGAGATTTTGAAGCGTGTGGGAAAGGTTGCTTACGAATTAGCGTTACCACCTCACATGCAGCATATTCACAACGTGTTCCACGTGTCAATGTTGAAGCGTTATTTGCCTGATTCGAATCATGTGATAGAATACGAGCCAATAGAGATCCAGCCAGATTTGTCTTTTGTAGAGCAACCAGTGCAGATTTTAGATAAGAAAGAAAGAGTGCTTAGGAATAAGTCGGTATCTTTAGTGCGAGTCTTGTGGAGGAATCCCAAGGTTGAAGAGTCGACTTGGGAGTTGGAAAGCGAAATGCGAACCAAGTATCCTCATTTATTTTCCTAGGTTGATTCTGAGGACAGAATCCTGTTAAGGGGGGAAGGATGTAATAACCGGGAAAATTATGTAAATATTATATGCTAAATAAATAAATATTATGTGTTTTATAAATTTAAAGTGATTATTGCCATGATATTAGATGTTATAGCTGTTAGGTGTGTTTCTGTGCGGGCCAGAAAAATTTTTCGATTGATTAAAAATATGTTTAAATTGCAATTATAAGAACTTATCTGCAATCGGGATGCGTAATTATCAGCATCTTTATTAGGATACCTGTTTTATTTGATTTTATACGTGTTTGATTGTATTTTACGTGTTTTTGGGATTTTCGGGTAATTTAGGGATCGTTTCCGTTTTTCAAAAATAACGGACTGGGACCCCACCGGGACGACAAACCCCACAAAATCCGTATTTTTATTTTTATAAAATTATTCGTATTTCAAATACCCTCTATTTTTGATTTAATTATTTATAGTTTATTTTAGTTAATTATTTATGAATTTAATTAATTGATTAAAAATCGATTAATCAATTAATTTTATTTTTAAATAGTTAAATAAATGTAAATTATTTATAATTAATTCAAATAATTTCTGAAATTTTATTTTAAGGTTTTAAAAATTATATTTTGGTATTTAAAAATCAATTAATATTATTATTAATTGATTTAAATCCATTTATTCCTTATTTTATTCATAATAATTAAACCGTAATTTTAGAATATATCAAGATTTGGGAAGAAAGGAAAGCTGAGTCCGCGTTATGTTGGCCCTTTTGAGATTTTGAAGCGTGTGGGAAAGGTTGCTTACGAATTAGCGTTACCACCTCACATGCAGCATATTCACAACGTGTTCCACGTGTCAATGTTGAAGCGTTATTTGCCTGATTCGAATCATGTGATAGAATACGAGCCAATAGAGATCCAGCCAGATTTGTCTTTTGTAGAGCAACCAGTGCAGATTTTAGATAAGAAAGAAAGAGTGCTTAGGAATAAGTCGGTATCTTTAGTGCGAGTCTTGTGGAGGAATCCCAAGGTTGAAGAGTCGACTTGGGAGTTGGAAAGCGAAATGCGAACCAAGTATCCTCATTTATTTTCCTAGGTTGATTCTGAGGACAGAATCCTGTTAAGGGGGGAAGGATGTAATAACCGGGAAAATTATGTAAATATTATATGCTAAATAAATAAATATTATGTGTTTTATAAATTTAAAGTGATTATTGCCATGATATTAGATGTTATAGCTGTTAGGTGTGTTTCTGTGCGGGCCAGAAAAATTTTTCGATTGATTAAAAATATGTTTAAATTGCAATTATAAGAACTTATCTGCAATCGGGATGCGTAATTATCAGCATCTTTATTAGGATACCTGTTTTATTTGATTTTATACGTGTTTGATTGTATTTTACGTGTTTTTGGGATTTTCGGGTAATTTAGGGATCGTTTCCGTTTTTCAAAAATAACGGACTGGGACCCCACCGGGACGACAAACCCCACAAAATCCGTATTTTTATTTTTATAAAATTATTCGTATTTCAAATACCCTCTATTTTTGTATTTTAGAATTATTCGCAATAATTAAGATAGTCCTTTTATTTATAGAATCGAGTAGCAAGGAGCGCAGTCAAGTGTTAGACGAAGATAATAGCCATCAGTTAGAAGCAGAGTTAAAGTAAAAGGTTATTGAGCATACCAGGCAAGTACCCCTACTTCACTTATTGTTCAGGTGACGTTTATTTTGAATTATATTATGCAAGTACCTTTATTTTCATTTATCATTCAATTGATATTGACTCCGAACTTTATTCTTTCGATTTCCATACTATTCTAAGTTCAGAATAGTTAAACGTTTTATGTATTTCGCTATAAATCACTCTATACAGTGGAACATTGAATTGAGATCAGCAAATAACTAATTATTCTAGTTATGTCGCCATCAGTTGTTGAGATAACTCCGGACCATATGACAGGGGGAGTTGAATAGATAAGGATGTCATTGATCCGACTCCTTTAATCAAAATTGTTTTGTGAATTGATTCTTGGTTAGCACAAGAGACCGAGGCACCGGTCCAGCGTGAGTTATTATACGAAAGTGTAATGTCTTGCTAGGCGAATATATGCCTTCTTTATGGATATCCAATAGGTACGGTATGGCTGCGGGATATCGATACCTATATTTACGGTATGGCTGCGGGATACCGGTGTTGTTTCATGACTGATCATCAGGAACAGCATAGTGCATAATTGTGTTTTATTAAACTGTCGCTTAAACTTTAAAGTTTATATCAGCTTCTGATTTTACTCAGATATTGTTATTGTTGTTCATTTACAAACTTTATACTGCTTGCTGAGCATTTCTTTCGCTCATACTTGTTTATTATTCTAATATTTCAGCTAAGCCAGAGCAGGCTTGAGTCCCAAGTTTGACCAGAAGTCGAGTGCTTGTAAATAGTGGTGTGTATTCCAGGTAGACTATTTTGGGACGCTTGGATAGTCTAGAGGTTTGTAATAAAATTTGAATAATCTGTAAAACTAATTAGACTTATGGTTTGTAATAACACTTGATTTGTAGTAGTGCCTGTTCCATACTATAACCTGTGATCGATCCAGTGCAGGTAAAGGGGTCGTATTTATTATATTATTCCGCTGTGACTATTTTATTTTAGTTTATTGGCGAGTGACCCCCAAATCTAGACCCCGGGTTTGGAGGGCGTCACAGTGTGTGCTTGCCGTGTTCCATGTTTCCTGCTGCCTGTGACTCCCCTGTCCTGTTGCCGCCGGCTTCCTCGGGCGTGGCGGTCCGTGTTCAAGTGTTTTCATTGTGCACGTGTGTTTCACTGTAGTGGCTATCTACTGTTATGTTTTCCAGCCGTATGCCTGTATCTGTGGTCTGGTTCTTTTAATTTCCAGTAATTCGAAACTAGTGTGGTGATTTTAACTTGATTCTATGATTGCTGTTATGATTTCTTGAATTTTTATTTTATTTTCGGATTATTTCGAAAATATTAATCGGCGAAATTCACGTTGGAAACCTGATGTAACGGGTACCCGCGAGTTTTGCTGCCGTCCGCGATGACTTTTTACGAACGGACGGTGGACTGTGATGATTTGTTCTGAGTCCTAAACTTTTAAAATAAATAAAATTGGTATTGTGTTTTTATTCTGGATCGAATTAATTAATTAGTACATATCGTATCAGAAAGGATGAATTGGTTGTGATTATTGAACTGTACCGGTGATTGGGAATTTTGAAATGGATTGGTGATTTATTGGAGTTATTATTGTTGTGAATTTTGTGGTTGTGACGTCGAGTTGTTCGACGGGTAGGCCGATAAACAGAGAAGGTGCTGCCCGAATTTTTGGAAATTAAATTCGAAAATGTGGGACGTACCCTGTAATTATCGAAACGTCGAACGGGTATAAATAAGTATATACATATATTTTGTACGAAACCTGATTATATGCTGTGATGAATGTGCTGTCGAAATCCAGTAACCCTAATTTCGTAAAATGACGAGTATACGTATTTCTGAAAACGAACACCAAACAGATTTCTCGAGATCGTGAACCCTGGCTATTGGGTGTGTTATTGTATTATAATAATGTATATAATTACGAGTCGGGTTTGAATATTGTAGGGTAGAATTGGTGTCGAGGATATGTCAAGCATACCTGGACGTCTAATATAGGGTATTTTGACCCTGTAGGTTCTAGTCGGGAAAAACCGAAAGTGGACGATGGACTAGAGATGACCTAGTAGTCAGTCGACGAGCTCAGTAGAGTTTCAACAGAAAAACTTGAGTATTAAAGTCAAATCCAATGGGATCTAGTGATTGGACGTTAAAGCCTGAGCGACAGAGTCGGCTCAGAATTAATCAGTAATAGTTGTAAATCCCTGTAAGGCAAGTACTTCTGAACTTTTTTTCAAGATATATTGCCAATATTTTCGAGCTGTTTCATAAAATGTCGCTATTATTCAAAATAACTCCTGTTTTATAATGCAAGTGCTTTAAACTATTTAACTTTGAACCCTGATTTTCTTGATCTTGAGCCATAAGCCTTATTCTTTGTAAACCATCCTTTGTTGATCCTCAAACACCAAACCACACAAATATGATACTACACCCCAAATATATAACTACCAAACACCAAACACTGGAACAAAATTGTTTGAAAACATAGAAACTTTTATACTCTAACTATTCTTTATAACATCAAAGAACTATACCTTGAAAAATCATTACTGGTCTAATACCTGATCCTTTACAAACTGGAAACCGTTTCTTATATATACCCTTGTAATACTCAAGAATTGCATTATGCTTTTATACCAATGCTTTATCGTTGTTGATTATGATCTTGCTTATTGAATTACTTTGTTTATTACACTAAATTGTTTTAGAATTGGATAGTTTTCTTTATATGGACCAGATTCGTGGTCAGACCAGATTCGTGGTCGAATTAGGCCAATGTGTGCCTTGGATCCAGTTTGTAGAGCAGAGCTGCGTGCTTCGCTCGGGGTTAGTGCGTGACTGATCATCAGTCTAACCTTGGTTTTTAAAATTTAAAATGAATATCCAATTCTAATGATTAGTTAAAAAGAAACTTGATTCCTCTGAATCATTTAATTTGATTATTGCTTAACCTCAGTTATCTCTATTAAGACTTGCTGAGCTAGTTAGCTCACCCTTGCGATTCTTTTATATATTCTACAGATAAAAAGAATATGGATGATAGTGAAGTTCCTTAGTCCAAAGTGCGGGCTAAGGTTCCAGTTTAGTTGAATCGAGCTAGCAGAAGCTTCATGCGGTAGAGAGATAGTCATATTGTAAGAATGATTTTATTATCAGTTATAAGTTAAATTAGTTGAGATTTGGTACGTTGTAATAAAGGTTAAGATTGTGGCTTGTTTTCATACTTTAACCTATTGCGATCCGTGGTTATGTGAAACATGGTCATTGTAAATAATATTTCCTATACAGGTTTATATATTGTGTATGTATTGTGGACCCCAAACTTCTGACCCGAGTTTGGAGAGCGCCACAGGTTGGTATCAGAGCTATAGGTTATAAGTCACTGAAACAAGCCTAGATTGTCGGGATTGAGTAGAGGGTTAGGATTAGGAATAGGAAGTAGGAAGGTAAGTCATCGTGAGGTTGAGTGCGATTGTATAGTAGGTCTCCGGTACGGTTCATATTGCGATTCGGGATTCTTAGCCGGCGATGTGATTTCCAGACAACGACAATGGCAGATCCTGATTTCCTTGTATCATCTGATCGCTTGGAGCCTTCCGTTCGAGGATCATCATCTTTTCTCAAATTTGACTTGCACCTTGTTCCTCCATCAGTATTAATGGTACCACCTTCTGTTATGACAGTTACACCTCTTCAAGATATTCTACGTTATTCTACCACCTCTTGATACGAGACTACCTTTTTAAGAACCTCCATTTGTTTATTCTTGTTCTACTGGACATTCGGCTGTGAGTGTATCTCTTTAGTTTACCCTACACCATGTTCTATGAATAGACCATAGTAAATGGTAAGTGCATGAGATATTAATAAAGGTGAGAAGGAGTTTAGAAAGAAGATTCCCGTGTTTCGGAGGATAGCTGCTACCAGATTAAATGAGGTCACTAGTGAATAGACCACCCGTAATTAGCTTGTGGGACGGACTAGATGAGTTTTGAAAGAATTAGAGAGAAAAGTGTAGATCTGGAATTTTCATAAAATTAGATGATGGTGTTATGATAAATGTGATATATAAAGTAGTGATGTGATCGTTTCTTTAATTTGGTACCTTGTTATAGGTCGGAAGGACAACAACCAACTCATATAGTAAGGACAACCAGATTTATGATTTTCAAAATTTTAACAAGTTTTCGAAAAAGATTTTCCTAACAAAATTTCTAAAAGCCTTTTTGAATAAAATAAGTTTTAAACATTGGTTGTCAAGTTACTACTTGAGTTTCTTGTTTGTTAAAAGACCTGGATTACCCGGAAGGATACTTGTTTCAGACTTACTATTGTTAATTCAGAAAACAAAGTAACCCGCGATTATGAAGAAGTTGATTATTCCTAACGCTAAGGTGCAAATATTGTTTGACAATGTTAATAACAGAATCCGCGTACGGAGTAGTTGTTCATCCAGTTGCAGAGACCATTTAAGTTTAAAGAATTCCTTGATTTAAAAGGAGCCTGGGCGTGATCGAAGAAGATTGGGAAAATTTCCAGATTTTTCTAAAAAGAAGAATATTATTAACAAAAGGATCGTTATGTTGAATGATTCGTGGTTATTCTAAATTAAAAAAAAAGGAAACTCGAAGTTATCTGGTAGGAACGCCATTATGATCCAGTTGTTAAAGTATTGTATGTGTAGGTGCGATGTTAAGGACGCAAGACTTAGCAAGTAAGAATCTACCATAATGTTTAATTTGTGAAGGCATTTCAGCGTATTTTCTAAAATTGTTATATGACACAATTGGGATATGATCGAACAAGCTCGAAAGATGAATACAAATGAAATGTGGATGGTGACCAATGGTATCGTTCTTGTATTCAATATTACAGCGTATATTCCTTCTTAATTCCTAAAAATGTATGAATTTCTTTTCTTAAATAAACTCTTTGCTATGATATCGAAAAGGAGGATATTGCATTTCTTTCAAATTTAATTGTTTCCCTCAAGTTTTGCTTTATGATTGGGACAAACAATGTTATGGTGAGACACTTTGTCAAAATAACGAAGAGTCGGGTGGGACGCCACCTCATCATGTGTTGTATGCCATATGGTATAAAAGAATGGCCATCTTAAGTACCAATGTGGTTGTCTCATTCATATTCAAATCCTTGTTTCTTCTATCTTTTCAACTCTAATTTTTGTTGAATTGTGAATCCTTCTAGTTGCTTCATTGTACTGTCGTTCTTTGCAAGAGTTTTCAATCAAGAATCAACGTATTATGGACCAAGCGGGCAAAGTTCCATCTACCTCTCACACATGGAAAGAAAACAAGGGCATATGGAGAGAATTGCAAATCACTAACCCAGTCAGGGATGCACTAAGAATCAAGGGAATCTACTCCAAAAAGGAATACGTCTTCGAGAACGAGAATATGCAATTTTCCTGTGAAAAATGTTATTCAGAATACAGACGCGATGACATGGATGATTATGGTGAATACCTTATGCGTTAAAGTATTAAAAGATGTGAGAGAAACTTAATTGTTTATCTCTCAAGGTTTTGTTGATAAGATAAATTACCCTGTTGAACTGATAAGATTGGGATCAAAGGACTAACAAGTCAAGAACGTGAAATTGTTGACTAAGTGAGTACCAATTGTGGAATTGAGATTTCTGGCAATAAGTTGTGAAGAATTGATATCATGGAAGATAAGTGGATTTGATATTATTCTAAGGAGTGAATTAACTATTAAAGCGTGATGTCCAGATAGACCGTCGTGATGAAAAAAAATAATTTTGAGAACGCCAAATGAGAAGGTGATGAGGTTCAGAAGATGAAAGAAGGTAAAGAATTTGTTAACAATGATTACGGTGCTCAAGATGTGAGCATTATGGTGATTATGAGATAAATAAAAGTCAGAAGTAAACAAAATTTGAAGATTTTATAGCAATTAAGGAGTTTCAAGATATGTTTCCAGATGAGTTATCAGCATTTCCTCCAGATAGAGAAATGAAGCTCGCGATTGACTTAGCACCTAAGACGAAGCTAGTGACCAAGGCCTTACACAAAATGGCACCAGTTAAAATGAGAAAGTTAGCAAAGCAGAGGCAAGAGATACTAGAAGAAGAAGCGATTAGACCCAACGTATCCCATGAGATGCACCGGTACTAGTTGTTAATAAGAAAATGGAAGTACGAGAGTATGCGTCGACTAAAGAAAGCTCAACAAGTTTACTATCAAGAGTAAGTATCTGTTATCTCGAACTACTGATTTGTTTGATCAAATAGAAGAAGCAAAGTATTTTCTAAAATTGGTTTAAGATTTGGGCGTTATCAATTGGAGATTGAACCTATAGACATATCAAAGACAATTTCCAGAACTGAGTACTGCTGCTATAAAGTTCTAGTGATATTATTTGAATTAATCAATATACTAATAATATTAAAACTTGATGGACAGAATCATTAAGGAATATCTGGATGGGTTGTATTTGGGTTACTTAAAGTCAACGGAGGACCATGCGAAGCATTTAATGACAACTGAGGAGTCGGAGAAGAAAGAAGTCATATGTAAAGTTTGCAAGGTGGAAATTTTGATGGTAGAAAGCATAAGTAATAAGTGAGGAGGAGACCAAAGGAGATCCAATAGAAATTAAAGTTACTATGAATAAAGAAAGGCCAAAAGCACCAACAAAAGTAAGAAGTTTTACCCTGGACCGGTTATTATTGAAAATTTGTGCAAGATTTCTTGAAAGTTGCGATACCTTTGACAAAGCTAACCAGGAAAATCAAGAAGTCTATATGAAATGGAGAAGGGTGAAGAAAGTTTGGCGGAATTAAAGGAAGAATGGTTACAGTACCTGCTTTATCACTTTGAAGGTACCAAGGAGATTTGGTAATTTATAGTGATGCTTCTCATAAAGGAGTAGGACGTGTATTGATGCAGCACAATAAAATTATTGTATATGCACCCAGACAACCGAAACCTTATGAGCAGAAGTACCCTACTTATAATTAGGACTAACAGTAGTAATATTCACTTTGAAAGATTGGGAAACATGATATGTATGGAGAAAAGTGTAAGATCTATGCGGACTATAAAAGTTTGAAGTATGTACTCACGAGGAAAAGCAAATATAGAGACAAGCAATAAGCAAAAAGGAGAAAACGAACATATAAATTGTACCAGAAGAATTTTCTATGGAATTTTAGAAGTTGGAATTGGAAGTCAGAGTTTATAATCCAAAAAGGAGCAAGGATGGATATTATGACCTTTCAGTCGAAGTTGTTAAAGGAAAGATAAGAAGATGTCAAGAGAAGATAATGGATCGCGATGTTAGCAATTAGTAAAAGGAAATTTATGCGCCCAGGAGAGCGATCACGATATCCCCCAGTTTTCTTCCAGCACTTGGATGCTACAAACAGAAGAATTAAGAAATGAGATTCCATAGGGAATTCACAATATAAAGTATTTAATCTATTGAAGAAATGCCAAGATATATAGAAATTTAAAGAAAAATAGTGATAATCAGGTATAAGAAGGGAATTTCAAAATAGATTGGGAAGTGTTGGACATGTCAAAGAATTAAGGCGAAGTATCGGAGGCCTAGTGAACAAGGCAGACCAAGGAGTGGTTTTACAAGAAGCGAATCGTAAAATGTATCAGTGATGTTATTGGAGAAAAGAAATAAAATTATGAGACTATGTACTGGTTAGCGGGAGTTCAATAAAACAACGAATAAGAATAAGTGACCCCTATAAAGATTGATTACCTATGAGACCTAATCTAAGAAGTGTGTTATGTCTCGAGGATTAACTTAAGATCCGACCTAAGAACATATCATAGATTACGATTAAAGTGAGTTAAGAGCATTGCAAGCTCTAGTGATACTATGTGAAATAACAAGTGTATCAGGTGGCTATAAGGAATTAAGGAACGTAGTGTATAAGGAGTACTTGGATAAGCAAATTGTATTTATTAATAACATCCTCAACTATTCAAGGAATAAGAAAGTCTATGTGGAATGCCCAAGGATTTTCTCCAAAGATCAGAGGAAAACAACTATACGTTGAGTCTTCAAGAATGAAATTTTGACTAAGGTTAACAAAAGATTCTGAATTAATCCATTAACAACTACCTAAGCAAAGTTGTATGGTAACAAATGTCGTATGCCGACAGAAAGGATTGGATGTAATTAAGACCACCGAGGAGTTAATAAACGAATTGGAAAGAGTGGAATCTGAAGTTCAAAAAAAAATATTTAAAGGTGATAATACGTGAATATATGAGATTACTTTTCAGTCTTAACCGATGAAAAAGAGTAAGAGATGTTTAAATATTTGGAAACCAAGTTGGAAACGAGCACTGTCTATCATCCTTAAACGGAGGGTCAAAATACGGAAGTGATTAAGGAAATGTAAGATATGTTGAGAGGTTGGGTTTTAAGAAAACACTGGAATGATCATTTATCATCGATGTCAGCTTTGGAATGCCACTTTACCAAGCTTCATGTGAACGCAAGTATAGGTCCCCATTTTTATTGAGATAAAGTGAGAAACAGAAAGTTGTCAAATTCTAAGTTAATTCAGCACACCAAGAGCATAGTGATATTGATTGAAGCAGCTCGGAATAGACAAAGAAAGAAGGCGAAATTGTATCGAGAGAAATTATGAGTATATAAAAATAGGACCAGTAGTGTTAGTACAAGTTTCATCTTGAAGGAGACTGGATAAGTTGGAGTAGGAGGGACATGTTAAGTCCTAAAATTAATGAACCATTCGAGATATTGATAAATATAGTTAAAGTTGTTCATAAGTTGTTATGACCGTCACAACAGTGTGTACATATAATGTGTTTTATCTGTCAATGTTAAAGCGATAAGTATTTGATTTAAATTAAGCGATTGGTTAGGAGCCAATGGGCTCTTGTCCAAGTTTGTTCTACATATAATGATCGATCCAAATTCTTGATCGTTAAAGGCGAGTCCTTGGAAATGAGTGTATATCTATAGTGAATACGTTTGAAATCCTCGAGTAGAAGAGCCTACTTGGAAATTAGAGTCAGATATGCTTGAAAAATATCCTCACTTGTTTAGTTAGACTAGATTCTGAGGACAAAATCTTTTTAAGGGGGGAAGGATATAACGACTCGTGTATTTTTGAATTATTTAAATATGTGATTATAGAAATTATTAAATTGATAAAATATGTATTGGTTTTGACCGCTATGTGTTGTTTGATTATTATATGTGTGTGATTTGTGATGTACCGAGTTGTCCGCGTGATTAATTATGGAGTCGTATTGAATTGTTTTCAATTTCAAAAGTGGATTTAGTGCAAATTTAATTGCATAAATATTTGGAATATCTTTAAAATTATTTTATGGTTCTATAATTAAAATATTTATTTTTGGGATTTTATAAAATTTAGAAATCAATATTTCATCAATTATTTAACCCTGTGTGATTTTCTGATTATATTTACTTGTAAAATCTGTATTTAATTCCAGAATTTTTCAAAAATTATTAAACTCATATTTATTTAAGTTTGGAATATTCCGAGAATTTTAAACTTATTTTGGGAATTTTCAGGATTAATTTCACCCGCGCGTTGATTCGTTCATTTGTTAAAAGCGGGTATAAATTGTGTTTCAAAAATTGTTCAAAAATTTCGAAATTCATGTTTTATAAACTTTGGGATATTTGTAATATTTTAAAACTATTCTCGTAATTTTCTGGATTTGTTTTAAGTGCAGCTCAGTTCGTTAATTAGCAAATACGGATACGAGTTGCATTTTAAAAATACTTTAAAAATTATGGAAAATTTATTTTTAATAACTTTGAATTATTTGTGATATTTTAAAAATTGTGTTGGAGTTTTCTTACCTTTTTATGCTTATGTTGGTATCGTTAATTGTATAATCGCGAGCTGAAATTTAGTTTCCGTCATAAAAAGGGACACGTGTCAAACAATTTCAGTATGAATCACCAATTTTCAGCAACGTGTCCTGATCTTATGAACTGATACATGTTTTATTTGTTAAAAAAAATAAGAATCACACAATCTCTCTCTCTACAGTCTCTCTCTCCTCACCATCTATGTTCCTCTTCCTTTCTTCTCTCTTTCCCCTTTTGCTTCGTTCTTGTTCCGGTGAGTGCACCACTGTGTTGTTTCCCGTTGTTTTTTCCGGCCATTTTTCGGCCAAGTGTGTGTGCGTATGTGTTTTGTATGTATAGGTGTATACACGATTGGATCATGTGTGCTTGCCGTGTTCCCTGTTTCCTGCTGCCTGTGACTCCCCTGTCCTATTACCGCCGGCTTCCTCCGGCGTGGCGGCCCGTGTGCAAGTGTTTTCATTGTGCGCTTGTGTTTCACTGTAGTGGCTATCTGCTGTTATGTTTTCCAGCCGTATGCCTGTATCTGTGGTCTGGTTCTTTTAATTGCCAGTAATTCGAAACTAGTGTGGTGATTTTAACTTGATTCTATGATTGCTGTTATGATTTCTTGAATTTTTATTTTATTTTCGGATTATTTTGAAAATATTAATCGGCGAAATTCACGTTGGAAACCCGATGTAACGGGTACCCGCGAGTTTTGCCGCCGTCCGCGATGACTTTTTACGAGCGGACGGTGGACTGTGATGATTTGTTCTGAGTCCTAAACTTTTAAAATAAATAAAATTGGTATTGTGTTTTTATTCTGGATCGAATTAATTAATTAGTACATATCGTATCAGAAGGGTTGAATTGGTTGTGATTATTGAACTGTACCGGTGATTGGGAATTTTGAAATGGATTGGTGATTTATTGGAGTTGTTATTGTTGTGAATTTTGTGGTTGTGACGTCGAGTTGTTCGACGGGTAGGCCGATAAATAGAGAAGGTGCTGCCCGAATTTTTGGAAATTAAATTCGAAAATGTGGGACGTACCCTGTAATTATCGGAACGTCGAACGGGTATAAATAAGTATATACATATATTTTGTACGAAACCTGATTATATGTTATGATGAATGTGTTGTCGAAATCCAGTAACCCTAATTTCGTAAAATGACGAGTATACGTATTTCTGAAAACAAACACCAAACTGATTTCTCGAGAACGTGAACCCTGACTGTTGGGTGTGTTATTGTATTGTAATAATGTATATAATTACGAGTCGGGTTTGAATATTGTAGGGTAGAATTGGTGTCGAGGATATGTCAAGCATACCTGGACGTCTAATATAGGGTATTTTGACCCTGTAGGTTCTAGTCGGGAAAAATCGAAAGTGGACGATGGACTAGAGATGACCTAGTAATCAGTCGACGAGCTCAGTACAGTTTCAACATAAAAAATTGAGTATCAAAGTCGAATCCAATGGGATCTAGTGATTGGACGTTAAAGCCTAAGCGACAGAGTCGGCTCAGAATTAATCAGTAATAGTTGTAAAGCCCTGTAAGGCAAGTACTTCTGAACTTTTCTTCAAGATATATTGCCAATATTTTTGAACTGTTTATAACATGTTGCTATTATTCAAAATAACTCCTATTTTATAATACAAGTGCTTTAAACTATTTAACTTTGAACCCTGATTTTCTTGATCTTGAGCCATAAGCCGTATTCTTTGTAAACCATCCTTCGTTGATCCTCAGACACCAAACCACACAAATATGATACTACACCCCAAATATATAACTACCAAACACCAAACACTAGAACAAAATTATTTGAAAACACAGAAACTTTTATACTCCAACCATTCTTTATAACATCAAAGAACTATACCTTGAAAAATCAAAACTGGTCTAATACTTGATCCTTTACAAATTGGAAACCGTTTCTTATATATACCCTTGTGATACTCAAGAATTGCAGTATGCTTTTATACCAATGCTTTATCGTTGTTGATTATGATCTTGCTTATTGAATTACTTTGTTTATTACACTAAATTATTTTAGAATTGGATAGTTTTCTTTATATGGACCAGATTCGTGGTCAGACCAGATTCGTGGTCGAATTAGGCCAATGTGTGCCTTGGATCCAGTTCGTAGAGCAGAGCTGTGTGCTTCGCTCGGGGTTAGTGCGTGACTGATCAGCAGCCTAACCTTGGTTTTTTAAATTTAAAATGAATATCCAATTCTACTGATTAGTTAAAAAGAAACTTGATTCCTCTGAATCATTTCATTTGATTGTTGCTTAACCTCAGTTATCTCTATTAAGACTTGCTGAGCTAGTTAGCTCACCCTTGCGATTCTTTTATATACTCTACAGTTGAAAAGAATATGGATGATAGTGAAGTTCCTCAGTCCAAAGTGTGGGCTAAGGTTCCAAGTTGAGTTGAATCGAGCTAGCAAAAGCTTCATGCGGTAGAGAGATAGTCATATTGTAAGAATGATTTTATTATCAGTTGTAAGTTAAATTAGTTGAGATTTGGTACATTGTAATAAAGGTTAAGACTGTGGCTTGTTTTCATACTTTAACCTATTGCGATCCGTGGTTATGTGAAACATGGTCATTGCAAATAATATTTCCTATACATGTTTATATATTGTGTATGTATTGTGGACCCCAAACTTCTGATTCGGGTTTGGGGGGCGCCACACTCGAGGCAGGGGAGAGGCCTGAATAGTAGTTACAAACGGATACGGGGTTGCTGAGGCTGGAGGCCCTTTCTTCTCCTGCTCCGTCCGATCTAATATTCTTCTCAAATGTCCAACCTTGGCAATCTCTCTCTCCCCTTCGTTATCTGCATTACTTGAGTGATGGGAGGCATATGGCCTCTCACGGCGCCCCCCTCCTTCGTGTCGCTACCTAGATTCCCCTTCCTGATCAACCCTACCTTCATTGTTTAGTCCTTCTAGGAGGGGTGTCCCATCAGCGCTTGCATGGGGGAGTTACTGCGTGCTTCCTTTACGGGGTTTCTCGATTCTCGGGCCCTTTCTCCTCTATTTTTTCTTGGAGATTGTCCAATTTTACCCTGAGATTGTGCTCACTCAATTTTTTACCTCACAGTCAAGCATGCTGGTTGACCTTGCCTCAGACAAAGCTGGCTTTTGCCCCGACCCCTCAGAGATCTGGCTGCCTCGCTTGACTTGGCTCGGAGGTATCTCATCCCACTCCAACGATGCCTCTTTCTTTCATCCGGTCTCGCCTTCCACACTATTGAGCCCGTGAATGAGCCGTTTTTGAGGGCCCTTTCCTTTCCTAGTGCGCTGAGAGAGCTTGAGGCGGTATGCTTACACTTAGCATTCCTGGTAAAGCCTTTCTCTACCCTTAACATTCTATTGTTGATTTCATTCATCTGGTTGCCAAGCCCCTCGAGATATGCTAAGACCGCTTGGCCGTGAATAGGCGCGAGTGGTGGTAGTGGTGTTTGATTCTTCGGGTGTGTGTGCTCGGTCCCATTTGAGGTCCCCTTCTTGCTGTCGTTTCTTAGTACTACAATCGACTTGCCTTCTTTGTTCATCTTTTCTCCCTAAGATGAAGCACCACTCCTTCTAGTGTCAAATATTAAAGGGAGAATTTTGTTTAACGGTATTTTGGAGGTTGGTGATCGGAATAAGGATCAAGGGTGGTGTTTTAGGGGAGAAATATTGTGTATGGTGGTGGTTAAGCTTGTATGATGAATCCTAAAAAAATAGGATTTTCTTTATTCTTTGTCAAGTGTCAACTTTTGTCTCATACAAGTGCCTACGTACCTTATTTATAGGGATCAAGCCTCACGTATTTCTTGGTGAACAAGTTACTAGGCTAGGGTTATGGATTTTCTACCCATGCAGCCCAAGCCAATTTCTTAATTAGGCCTTCAGCCAATCAATCACATAAATCTTGACCGATCCCACACGTTCCCTAAAATCTCGCGGTATCTCCGCATTTCTTCCCGAGATTATAGGATTGTCCCGTATCGGCCCCAAAATTTACGAATAACCCAGTCATCTATGGGTTATTTTCCATATTTTAGATAAATGCACCTAGTGCGAGCCGGTTTGATCACCTCGGCTCGCACCAGCTCTTATTTTATTAATAAGACAGCTCTCTCTTTCATTATCCCACCTAATGCGAGCTCACGAGCCAAACTTGCATGTGGATGAGCTTCCTCAATTCATTTGCGATGCGAGCCGGGTGTCATATGATGGGCTTGCTGCCCCCAATCTGAGAATCAAGTGATGCGAGCCCATGAGCCCAGCCCGTAGGGCCTTTTTGTCACTTGAAAGCCCACCCCTTTAACAGATGAAAAAAAGTGCAAGCCCACCGGTCCAGTTCACACTTTCCATAATTAAGCCCAACTCTTCTTTTTGCATATATTGGGACCAGTTTAGGGCACATATCCAAAAATGGACATAACAAATAGGCATAAACATTTGTATGTGACAAATGTGAATAAAACAAGGAGAAGCCCTAGAAATAATTCTAATTAAGTTTCTAACCTGGTCCGGAATTGCACGAATAAGAGATACACCAGTTTCTCTATTTCAGCTTAAGAGTGTAAGTGAATTGAAAATAACAAGAGAATGTTGCCAAACCATTTCTGCTTTCATGCTGTTATACATGAAAATTACAGACATGACAGGAGAGGCTCACGGCAAGAACAAGATGACATGTCAAGACGAGAACATGAGGAAAGAGTCCTGAATAATTTTAGCAGAAGTAGAAAGCATCTGTGAACAAGACTTAGTCCAACAATTTCCAAGTTAATAGGCGAAGGACCAGGAATACATACCCACATGATCAACATCCATAATTCGAAAGAGAGAAAAGCAAGGGAAGTTAGAGAAAAAAGAGCGATGACCAAGTAGATAAGGGTTAGCTAAGGAAGAAAAAAGAGAATTCAAATAACACACAATCAAGCAGCAACAACCATGATTCTTTCCATGGCAATGACAGCTCGAGTTCTTCACTAAATCACACATAGATTACATCAAAAATCTTAACCTAAAAATACACATGTAAACACCCTATTTAGCAATGCTGTTTGATCTTGTACATTAGCTTAAACTCATTGTAAATGACATCATTTTACCTAGTGGATTATATTTTCGGTTGGGTACACAATCCCACCCGCGGTTTTTTCCCGTTCACGGGTTTTCTACATCACCAATTTCGTGTGTCTTGTTTATTTACTTTGCATTCACTTATTCGGATTACTATAGATACATTATTGATTTATCCTTAGCATTTAACCTCACCAAATTTGGTAAAAACAATTGGCACCATCTTTGGGAAACTTGCTAAGGATTTAATTGACATATTACGATGGCAAACGATAGAGAACAAGTTACGAACCAGGAAGGTAAAGCTTAAAACAACAAAGAGATTTCTGCGAAATTAAAATGGTTACAAGACAAAATAGAGAAGATGCGTTCTGAGAATGAGACATTGAAGAAAGAACTAACTATGACCAAATCAAGAACTAAGACTGTGACGAAGAAAACCAATCCGAGCGTGATCAGGCGTTTAGACATGGATAATGCAAAAGATCACGATCAACACGAAGAACCAACGAATGGAACAGATGATGTTTTTTACCTAGAAGACATGAAGGATATGCCAAATAATAATGATGACATGGAAAGGAGGCATGACGAGCAACGATTCGTTGATTGTGATGATCATCAAGGAGGAACTGACAGGAGAAGGTCATGACATAAGAGTACAAGATCTTGGAAACAAATCGCAGAAGAATTTAGAAGAGAACTACAAGAAGTGAAGGACTTGATTGAAAGGATTCCTCGTGTTCCGAAACCATTAGAGAAGGTGACCCCAACAAGCTACGCTAATTCTCCTTTTCATGATAACATTGTCTTGATAGAAATACCAAAACATTTCACGGTGCCGCAAATGAGACCATATGATGGAACTAGTGATCCCTTGGAACATATTGCACAATATAAATAACAAATGTTCACGGTACCAATTACGCATGATATGAAGGAAGCTTGTATATACAAAGGTTTCGGTTCTACACTATCAGGACCAGCTTGGCAATGGTTTGTGAACCTTCCATATGGAAGCATCAAGACATTTGCCGATTTGGTAGACGCGTTCAACTTGCAATTTGCAAGTAACCGGGTGTTTGAAAAAACTACCAGCGATCTATATAAGATTGTCCAACAAAGTAGGGAGCCATTGCGAGATTATTTGACGAGATTCAATAAAGAGAAGGTAACCATCACCAACTGTGATGTCCCTACGGCTATAGAAGCATTCCAGGAGGGGATTAGAACGATAATCCCCACTCTATGAGGAATTGTCAAAGTATCCATGTCGAACAATGGATGACGTACATGCCAAAGCCATAGCGCAAGTGAGATTGGAAGAAGACAGAATGGAAGAAGATGAGAAAAACTACAAACCATCAAGAAAAATTACGACACCGAGATCTAGGGATTACAAGCCCTATACAAGACCTACCAGGGATGAAGTTTATGTCAACTCGACACGAGAATCTAATGAATGGAAGAGGGAGGAATGTGGCGACTGGAAAAAGGATTGTTGAGTGGCATTTATGACACTTTATAACGCTCCATTAAGCTTTGAATTGGTGTATTTGTACTCAAGTTATTGGCGTTTTAATGTGTTTTCCAGTATTTTTGCATTTCAGGCATTAATCCGAAATTCAGGTAAATTAACATTGATTTTATGCTAATATGGTGTTAGGATGGTGTCCTAGGAATAACGCTCGTGAAGACCAACTCACTGCAGCAAGAAAAGAAGAAAACTGGATTTTTCTCCAGAAGGCCGGCGCGCCCGCGCTCTCATAGCGCGGCCGCGCCCAAAGTACAGAGACACAGCGCGCCCGCGCTGATCAATTGCGTGCCCGTTCCGGGTCGGGATTTTAGAATCCTGATTCTTATGGGCTTTTGATTGGAGGAATTATACTACGCATGGGCTGCTATATATACCTAAATAAAGATCATTTTCATAAGAAGATGTACCAGATCACAAGGAGAAGGCGTAAAAAAACCGTTTTAGAATAATTCAACGAAGGCGAAGAAGATCTAGTTTATACTTGTGATTCTTATTCTAAGTTATAACTTTGGATGCTAGTTTTCTTATTCGTGAACCTATACTCTTATTTCGTACTTGGTTTATTAATTATTCAGTATAAAGACTACATTTATTATACCATGCTTTCATCAGAACCCACGTTGATGATGAGTCCGATTATGGGCTAATCATTATCGTGGGGTTCTAGCGGATTCAATTATGGATTTCTTTAGTTAATTTGTTTCGATGACTTAGTGTGTGGTGATTGTATGATAACCTAGTTTTGGTTGTGCTTATTCGTCTTATGAGCGTCGCGAACTTATAAGATAGCGTGTTAATCTTTAATGAAGCGAAAGTGAATTTAAGGGTTTAGAACTTGCCATGCTAGCATAGGTTCATGTGTTATTGATATGCATGATTCGTAGGTAATTTTAACCATCTTACTTGCCCTATGTAATCACAATAGATAACTTGTGCATTAAACCGTTATATTGTCAAATTATGTAGACATATAGGGTCTCAATATAATTAGTGTCTATTCCGCTTCTATCTCTTTTGTGGATGTCTGGTAGTATGTTACTCGTGCAACCAAAGTTGGCGTTTAGCAGTTTCGTGTTGTTCGATTAGTGTCGTCACTATTACATACTAAGGTTAAGACTGAAAAAGCTATTGAATGAAGTATTTAATGAAATTAGAATCTCATGTTTGTGTCATATAGTATTCAACTCTCTTTAATCTCTTAGTTAATGTTCTCTAGTATAATTCTCAATAGTCAATCGTAGTATGATTAAAACCCAAATTGTTATTCGTCTTAGCATTGAATAATAGCCATATCATTATTGCATAAGTGCATAAATCACAAGGTTAACCTAAACCAGTCTCTGTGGGAACGAACTAGAAATAATTCTAATTACTTGCGATCGCGTATACTTGCGTGAATTTTAGCGCGTGTTTAGCGACTAACAAGTTTTTGGCACCGCTGCCGGGGTATCGGTGTTAACTTTTAGTTTATATGGTTGTCATCAATGATCGTTAAATTTCATTGACTCATACATTGTTACTTACCTACTTTTTTCCTTGTCGTGTTTCAGGTACTCTAGCAAGCGTGTATGCATACGCGTTCGCGGGCTCATAAGAGAACTCTGGATCGAGCCGATGAGGAATCTGTAGTGATTCGAAAGGAAGTTTTTGAGGCTGAAGAGAAAGTGGAAGAAGAAGAGAAAGTCTAGGAACCAACTTTAGTAGTGATGGGAGATCAAGCAGATATTCCTAAGGCTTTGATGGACTATTCTCAGCCTAAGATCAATGATATTCAGTCGAGCATCATCAGACCAGCCATCTCGGCTAACAGTTTTGAGATCAAGTCGAACACGATTCAGATGATACAGAACTCAGTTCAGTTTGGGGGTTCTTCTACAGAAGACCCCAACATGTACATCAAGGATTTCATCGAGATTTGTGATACTTTCAAGTTCAATGGGGGTGATTGAAGATGCTATCAAGCTGAGACTTTTCATATTCTCTCTGAGGGATAAAGTAAAGTGCTGGTTACATTCTCTACGACCAGGGCTATCACCAAATGGGAGGATCTTGATCAAAAGTTTCTCACTAAATTCTTTCCTATGGCGAAGACTGCTGCAATCAGGAATGCTCTTACTCAGTTTTTGCACAACAAACTGGAGAATCTCTGTGTGAGGCTTGAGATCGATATAAGGAGATGCTAAGGAAGTGCCAACACCATGGCATGCCTGATTGGATGATTATAAACTATTTCTATAATGGTTTGGGGGCACAGTCTAGACCAATGCTCGATGCAGCATCTGGTGGAGCCTTATGGGCCAAAAGCTATAATGAAGCTTATGAGTTGATTGAGCTTATGGAAGCTAATGAATACTAGAATCCTATACAAAGAATATTGCAAGGCAAGGTAGCATAAATTCTGGAAGTAGATACATCTACTGCTATAGCTACTCAACTTCAAGCTTTGACGATGAAAGTGGACTCTTTGGCTAATTATGGAGTTAATCAAATCACTAGTGTTTGTGAACTTTGTGCGGGGGCACATGAAACTGAGCAGTGTGCTATTTCTAGCGAATCAGCTCAATTTTTTAGCAACTTTCAGAGATTACAGTAGCAAGCTCCAACCACTTATTATCCCAATAACCAAAATCATCCTAACTTTAGCTGGAGTAACAATCAGAATGCGGTACAACAATCTTATCATCCAAACACAACAAAACAGTATAACCCTCTTGGGTTTCAGCAACCGCAATATGCCCCTAGGTAACAAATTCAACTTCAGCAGTTACCGTAAGCTAATGAAAAATCTGAATTGGAGGAGTTGAGGCTTATGTGCAAGAGCCAAGCTGTTTCTATCAAGACCTTGGAGAATCAGATTGGACAGATTGCTAATGCACTATTGAATCATCAACCTGGCACGCTTCCAAGCGATACTGAAGTTCCAGGCAAGAAGGATGCTAAGGAGCATGTTAAGGCAATTACATTGAGGTCTGGTAAGGTTGCAAATCCTGAAAAAGCTAATATTCCAGAATCTGAAGTTGAGGTTGAAGAAGAAGAAGTGCAGAAGGAAGCAGATGTAGAACCAAAGAAGAATACTGTTGAGCACACTCCTCCTGAGGGTAATACAGGGGAGAAATAGATCTATCCTCTACCTCCTTTTCCTAAGAGGCTGCAGAAGAAAAAGCTGGATAAGTAGTTTGAGAAGTTTCTGGAGGTGTTCAAGAAACTTCACATCAACATACCTTTCGCTGAAGGTCTTGAACAAATGCCTAGTTATGCGAAGTTTATAAAAGGTATTCTCTCTCGGAAGGTGAAGGTTGATGACTTAGAGACCGTTGCTTTCACGGAGGAATGCAGTGCTGTGCTGCAATAGAAGTTGCCTCCAAAGCTTAAAGATCCTGGAAGCTTCACTATTCCATGCACCATTGGAAAGGTGTCATTTGACAAATGCTTATGTGACTTGGGAGCTAGCATCAATATGATGCCTTTGTTAATCTTCAAGAAGTTGGACTTACCAGATCCAAAGCCTACTTATATGACTTTGCAGTTGGCCGATCGTTCTATTACTTATCCACGAGGCATTGTTGAGGAAGTTTTGGTCAAGGTGGATAAAATCATATTCCCTGCTAATTTTGTAATTCATGATTTCGAGGAGGATAAGAAGATTCCCATAATCTTGTGAAGACCTTTCTTGGCGACTAGCTGAACCTTGATTGATGTGCAGAAAGGTGAGCTCACAATGCGAGTGTTGGATCAGGATGTCACTTTTAATGTGTTCAATGCGATGAAGTTCCCTACGGAAAATGAGGAATGCTTAAAAGTCGAGTTGGTTGATTCCGTGGTTACTTCAGAACTTGATCAATTGCTAAGGTCTGATGCCTTAGAGAAGATCTTGTCGGGGAATTCTGATAGTGAAGATGATGAAGGGGATGAGCAGTTGCAATTTCTGAATGCTTCTCCCTGGAAGAGGAAGATTGATATGCCTTTTGAATCTATGGGAATAGAGGAGTTGAACAAAGCTCCTAAGCGCTTCAAGCCATCTATTGAGGAAGCTCATACTCTTGAACTTAAGCCTTTTTCTGAATATTTGGGTATGCATTTTTAGGCGATGCATCTACTTTGCCTGTTATTATTGAATCTAACCTTTCAGGTAGCGATGAGGAAAAACTCTTGAGAATTCTGAGAGAATTTAAATCGGCAATTGGATGGACGATAGCAGATATCAAGGGAATCAGCCCTTCTAATTATATGCATAAAATTCTGCTAGAGAAAGGTAGCAAGCCTACTGTTGAGTAACAAAGAAGGTTAAACCCTATCATAAAGGAAGTCGTGAAGAAGGAAATTCTTAAGTGGCTGGATGCAGGGATCATCTATCCCATTTCTGACAGTTCTTGGGTGAGTCCAGTTCAGTGTGTACCAAAGAAAGAAGGTATCAAAGTCGTTGCTAATGAGAAGAATGAGCTCATTCCTACCCGAACAGTCACGGGGTGGAGAGTTTGCATGGATTACAGGAAGCTGAACAAGGCCACGAGAAAAGATCACTTCCATCTGCCATTTATTGATCAAATGCTTGACAAATTGGTTGGGCACGAGTACTACTATCTTCTGGATGGCTATTCTGGCTATAATCAAATTTGCATTGCTCCAGAAGATCATGAGAAGACGACTTTCACTTATCTATTTGGTACTTTCGCCTTTAGAAGGGTCTCTTTTGGGTTATGTGGAGCACCGGCTACATTTTAGAGATGCATGATGGCTATCTTCTCTGACATGATTGGTTAGAATATGGAGGTGTTCATGGACGATTTCTCTGTGTTTGGCGATTCATTTGATAAGTGCTTACAAAATCTAGGCGACGTTCTCAAGTGGTGTGTTAAGACCAATCTGGTTCTCAATTGGGAGAAATGTCACTTTATGGTGTGACATGGCATTATTCTTGAGCACAAGGTCTCTAGTAAGGGTCTTGAGGTGGACAAAGCCAAAGTGGGGGTC
This sequence comes from Apium graveolens, assembly GCF_009905375.1. Classification (NCBI taxonomy): domain Eukaryota; kingdom Viridiplantae; phylum Streptophyta; class Magnoliopsida; order Apiales; family Apiaceae; genus Apium; species Apium graveolens. Next base: position 240,409,464 of record NC_133654.1, read on the forward strand.
ATCGAAAATCTTCCCCCACCAATTTATGTTAAGGGAGTTCGCAGTTTTCTTGGTCATGAGGGCTTCTACAGGCGGTTCATCAAGGACTTCTCAAAAATTTCTAAAGTTTTGTACAATCTTCTGGAGAAGGATGTCCCGTTTAAGTTTGATGATGAGTGCTTGGCTGCTTTTGAGTTCTTAAAGAAGATTTTAATCACGACACCTGTTATAACTGCACCTGATTGGAGTGAACCTTTTGAGATGATGTGCGATGCAAGTGACTATGCAGTTGGAGCAGTTCTTGGGCAGAGAAAGGACAATATATTTCATATGGTCTACTATGCTAGTAAGACCCTAAATGGTGCTTAGCTGAATTATACTACTACAGAGAAATAACTTTTGGCTATTGTCTATGGTTTTGAGAAATTTCGATCTTATCTGCTTGGGACGAAGATGACAGTTTTCACTGATCACGCTATAATTTGATATCTCGTCTCAAAGAAGGACTCGAAGCCTAAGTTGATTAGATGGGTTCTTTTGCTTCAAGAATTTGATTTAGAGATCAAGGACAGGAAAGGTACTGAGAATCAAGTCACTGATCATCTCTCTCGTTTAGAGGATCCAAGTGCAACTTCGCGGGATAAGACATTAATAGATGAGTCTTTTCCCGATGAGCAGCTGTTTGGAGTGCAAGAGGAAGAACTGTGGTTTGCAGACATTGTGAACTACCTTGTGAGTAATATTATGCCTCCCGACTTGTTGTATGCTCAAAGGAAAAAGTTTCTACATGAAGTGAAGCGGTATATGTGGGATGAGCCGTTACTTTTTCAATAAGGATCTGACCAAATCATCAAGAGATCTATTCCTTACTGCGAAAGGGGGGGGGGATCTTGCGAGATTGCCACTCAACGGCTTATGGAGGACATTATGGTGGAGAAAAGACAGTAGCTCGTATTCTTCAAGCAGGTTTCTTTTGGCCGACTTTGTTTAAAGATGCTCATCAGTTCATTTTTAAATGTGATCGATGTCAACGTGTGGGTAATATGTTCAAAATTGGATGAGATGCCTCTTAATGTGCTTCTCGAGGTTGAATTCTTTGATGTTTAGGGAATTGACTTCATGGGGCCATTTGTCTCATCTTGTAACAATCAGTATATCTTGTTGGTGGTTGATTATGTCTTGAAATGGGTTGAAGTTAAGATGTTGCCAATGAATGATGCGAAGGTAGTACTTAATTTTCTTCACAAGCAGATATTCACAAGATTTGGAACTCTAAGAGTCATAATCAGTGATGAGGGGTTGCATTTTTGCAATCGCAAGTTCACTGCTATGATGTAAAAATATAATGTGAATCATCGCATTGCTACGGCTTATCATCCTCAGACGAATGGTCAAGCTGAGGTATCTAACATAGAGATCAAGCGCATTTTAGAGAAGGTTGTGTGTCCATCAAGGAAAGATTGGTATTTGAATCTTGATGAAGCAATTTGGGCGTATAGAACATCATACAAGACTCCATTGGGAATGTCGCTGTTTCAGTTGGTTTATGGTAAGGGGTGTCATTTGCCGGTGGAGCTCGAGCATAAAGCATATTGCGCTTTAAAGAAGTTGAATCTTGATTTGGATGCAGCTGGAAAGAAGAGGATACTTCAATTGAATGAACTCGATGAGTTTCGACTTCAAGCTTATGAAAACAATAAAATGTATAAGAAGAAAGTCAAGAGGCGGCACGATAAGGGTCTAGTGCTTAAATCATTTATGTCGGGGCAACAAGTTCTTTTGTTTAACTCTCGTCTCCGTCTTTTTCCTGGGAAGTTGAAGTCAAGGTGGTCAGAGCCGTTTGTTGTCAAAACTGTGTTTCCACATGGAGCAGTGGAGATTTTTGAGAATGATCCGGGCCAAGCATTCAAGGTAAATGGTCAGAGGTTGAAGCATTACTATGGTGATACGGCAAACTGTGAGGTGGTTAGTGCCATTTTATCTCGCAATTCTACATCAAGCTAACGACATAAAGCAAGCGCTTCTTGGGAGGCAACCCAAGTTTGTTGAACATTAGTAGATAGAGGAAGATGAAAGAAAGGAGAAAAACATAAAAAAATCAAAAAAATAAAAAATTTTGGGGCCAAGTACAGTGGCACGGCGTGCCCATATTGAGGAAGCGAGGCGGCCGTGCCAGTTTTCCAAAGACAGAGCGCGCCCGTGTTACCTAGCGAGGCGGCCGTGCTAAAGAAACAGAAACACGGCGCGGCCGCGTTGAGGTAGCGTGTGGCCGCGCTGCCCCTTGATTCCGAAAACAAATAAATAAAGCTGGGAAAAGAAGATAAAATTGGGGACTTCTTTTAAAAATCAATTTCTACCTGAATTTTACTCTTCCACATCCCAAATTTCCCTCTCCAAATCAAACCCATTATTCCCACTATTACCATAATCAATTCCCACTTCTATTCAATATCTAATTCTCTCCTCAAGTCTGGCAACTGGAGCAAATGTTTCATCAAAATCTATTCCTTCTTGTTGAGAATAGCCTTTAGCAACCAATCTGGCTTTATTCCTTATGACAATGCCATTTTCATCCATCTTGTTTCTAAATACCCATTTTGTGTCAATAAAACTCTTGTTCTTTGGCTTGGGTACCAGCTTCCATACTTTGTTCCTCTCAAATTGGTTTAGCTCCTCTTGCATTGCTAAAATCCAATCTGGATCCAATAGAGCTTCTTCTACTCTCTTAGGTTCCTCCTGTGATAGAAAGCTACTATACAGACATTCATCTTGAGTAGCCCTTCTAGTTTGCACTTTAGATGTAGCATCACCAATGATCAGTTCAAAAGGGTGATTCTTGGTCCATTTCCTTTGAGGTGGTAGATTAGCTCTAGATGAGGTTGTCTCAGTATTGTCATGATGTGAGATAGAATGTTGATTGGTTGAAACTCCCCCTGAGTTGCTGATCCTTTGAAAGGAATTGGGAGCTCTATCAACTGATGAAGTGAATTGATTATCCGTTGACAGACTGTGATCAACGGATGCTTCATTATGAACTTCAACGGATGATGCACTTTGTCTTTCAACGGATGCTGCATTGCTTCTTTCAACGGAAGCTGAGTTATGACTTTCAACGGATGCAACATTCTGTGCATTATCCAAAGGCAGATTTTGAATTCTTCTTGAGATGCCTTCTTCATCATTCTCATCTTCACTATCATCACAATATATCTCAATATTGTCAAATTTGAGTCCTTCATGATGTCCCTCATCTGTTAGTCCATCAATCTTTTTATCATCAAACACAACATGCGCAGATTCCATGACAATGTTGGTTCTTAGATTGTAGACCCTATAAGATTTTCCAGCAGAATAACCAACAAATATTTCTTCATCAGCCTTTGCATCAAACTTCCCTTTATGATCAGATTGATTCCTTAAGATGTAACATTTGCAACCAAAGACATGCAGAAAGTTTAAAGTTGGTTTTCTTCTCTTGAATAATTGATAGGGAGTCATGCCTTTTGCCTGATTGATTAGAGAAATATTCTGAGTGTAACATGCACAGTTAACAGCCTCAGCCCAAAAGTAAGTTGGGAGTTTTGACTCTTCAAGCATTGTCCTTGCAGCTTCAATTAGTGATCTGTTCTTCCTTTCCACCACACCATTCTGTTGTGGGTCCTTGGAGCTGAGAACTCATGCATGATCCCATTTTCTTCACAGAACAACTTCATGGTTGAATTCTTGAACTCAGTTCCATTGTCACTCCTAATATTCCTTACTTTGAAATCAGGATGATTGTTGACTTGCTTGATATGATTGATAATGATTTCACTAGCTTCATCCTTTGATCCAAGAAAATAAACCCATGAAAACTTTGAGAAATCATCTACAATCACTAGGCAATATTTTTCCTTGAAATTGACAATACATTGACTGGTCCAAAAAGATCCATGTGAAGCAGTTGTAATGGTTGATCAATTGCAGATTCAAGCTTCTTACTGAATGATACTTTCTTTTGCTTTCCTTTCTGACAAGCATCACACAATCCATCCCTTGTGAATTCTACTAGAGGAATTCCTCTAACTAAGTCCTTTTTGACTAGATCATTCATTGTCTTGAAATTCAAATGGGACAGCTTCTTGTGCCATAGCCAACTTTCAACTGAGCTTGCTTTGCTGAGAAGACAAGTAATAGATTTTGCATCTGTAGAGTTGAAGTCAGCTAAGTACACATTCCCTTTTCTAACTCCAGTTAGAACCACTTTATTGTCCTTCTTACTTGTGACAATACAGGCTTCAGAATTAAAGGAAACAGTATTCCCTCTGTCACATAGTTGACTGATGCTCAATAAGTTGTGTTTGAGACCATCAACCAATGCAACTTCATCAATGATGACATTTTCTTTTGAGATCAAGCCATATCCCATAGTGAATTTTTTACTGTCATCTCCAAAGGTTATGCTAGGGCCAGCTCTCTCCTTAAACTCTGTGAGCAGGGTAAAATCTCCTGTCATGTGTCTTGAACAGCCACTGTCCAAGTACCATAGATTTCTTCTTTTTCCCTGCACACAACAAAATCAATCAAGTTGATTTTGGTACCCAAGTTTCCTTGGGTCCAGCCTTGTTAGTCTTTTTCCTAGACTTCATTCCTCCTGCATCTTTTGACTTAGGTAACTTTGGGTCAACCTTGATCTCAGATGTGGTTGGTTGAAGTGTAGGGTTAGTCACAGAATCATTTAGCACATTTGATTGAATTTGATAAGGCATAGATTGTGCAAACATGTTATTCCACATAGGCATATTGTATGGAATTTGAGGCATACTAAATGCAGTAAAATAAGGATTATTAATATATGGCATGTTTGCAAAATGTGCATGGGGATTCTGATGAGACATAACAGGCATAGCATGCAGAGGTGACATAGACATGTTAGGCATGAAGGGATTTGAAGGCATGTGAGCATTTTTAATAGATTTGCAATTATCAGATAGGTGATTAACACTTTTACAATGCACACAGCTTTTTCTAGGAGCATACCTATCAGGTGTGTAATTGTTATGTTTATTAATCCCTACCTTCCCATTTCTTTTAGATTTTCTTTTAGTTTCCTTCTTATCCTCAACCAACTTAAGCCTATTTTTCAGCTGATCTAAAGTCATGTGTCCTATATTCACCTTACTGGCATCTTTGGATGTGCTGGCTCCTTCTTTGACAAAGTTCTTGAAAGTTGAATCATCCTTCTTATTGAGATTTTTATTTTTAAAATTACTTGCCTGTTTTAATTGATGAGCCTTCAACGGATGCTCTTTTTCTTCCTTCAACGGATAACTTTCATCATCCGTTGATTCCACATCCGTTGACAATCCATCAATTAATTCTAACTCCTTTTTGTTTTTCTTCCAGGCATCCTCACAAAATGATTCAATTCCCTGAACCTTGGCAATCTGAACACTAACATCCCTAGATGTTTTCCAGGCCTTGATTACCTCTTGCTCACTTTCTAACTATTTAGAAAGAATTTCTACTTTCTTAACAGCTTCTTCTAGTTCACTCTCAACAAACAAGCATTTAAGTTTTATCTTTTCAAGCTCAATTACCTAATCCTCTAACACAACATTCCTATCACTTAAAAACACATTATTCTCTTTGATCCTAGTGTTTTCTTTAGCCAGTGATTTAAGGGAAACACGCAAATGATATAATTCATTGGACATATCATTTATGGCTTCATTGCATTCATTTTTAGAAAGTTGAGAGAGATCAGTAGTAATTACCTGGTTGCTTGATGAACTAGTTTCATTTTCATCAGAATTAGCCATCAGGGCTAGGTTGACATATTCCAAATCATCATCTTCATTGACTACATCTGCTGCCCAATCATCTTGAGTGAGAAAAGCTCTTTCCTTTTGTTTGAGCAAATCAAAGTACTTCTTTTTGTAATCAACTTGCTCAAATTTCTTCTTATCAGAGGTTGGCATCCTACACTCACTTGCAAAGTGTCCACTAATGCCACAGTTATAACATTTGAACTTGGATTTGTCCACCATATTTTTGTTTGGCTTAGTGAATTTTGTATTTTTCCTGAACTTCATCTTTGCAAACCTCCTGGACAGAAAAGCGAGATGTTCATCAACATCATCAGAGTCATCCTGACTGGAATTGTTTTCATCCTCAGCTACTTGCTCTTTACCCTTGCTTGATTCTGATTTGCTTGTGCCAATTTTGAGACTTGGTATTGTCTTCTCCTCATTCCTGGCTTCAACCTTCTCACTGTCAGCTACAAGTGAAACTAATCCTCCTTTTCTCTTCCCTTTTTCCAACAGCTCATCTTGCTCCATCTCAAGTTCATATGTCTTCAAAATTCCATATAATCTTTCAAGTGTGAAGTCCTTATAATCTTGAGAATTTCTTAGAGAAACAGTCATAGGCTTCCATTCCTTTGGTAGAGACCTTAGAAATTTTAAATTGGAGTCCTTGACTTGGTAAATTCTGCCATACAGCTTCAATCCATTCAACAGTTTCTGAAATCTATTGAAGGTATCATTCAATGATTCTCCTTCTTCAAAATGAAAATATTCATACTGTTGAATGAGAAGCTGCATTTTGTTTTCTCTAACTTGCTCAGTGCCTTCACAAATAAGCTGCAAAGTATCCCAAATTTCCTTAGCAGTTTGGCTGTTAATGACATTGTCAAACATATCTTGATCTAGGCCATTACACAGAATGTTCATGGCTTTCTTGTCCTTGTGAACCTCTTCCATATCTTTAACAGTCCATTCTGCCTTTGGCTTGGGAATAGACTGTCCAACAACAACTGTTGCAGTAGCAGCTGTGGCCACCTTGTGAGGGATGTGAGGACCATTTTCAATGCAGTTGATGTAGCTTTCATCTTGAGAGAGAAGATGTAAATGCATCTTCACTTTCCAGTGATGATAGTTATCTCATTCCAAGATTGGAATCATTACACCAATATCCTTCTTACTCATGATGTTAGTAGAATAGATCTTTAAACTCTTTGTATGTTAAGAGCTTGCTCTGATACCAATTGTTATTCCCAGTGGACTAACAATGAGATTTACAGAAGGGGGTTGAATGTAAATCTCAAAACTTTTTCAAGTTTTGAGCAGTTTCTAAGGCTAAGTGTTTTTGAGAGCAAGTGTGTGTGAATTGCTTGAAGCTAATGCAGACAGATATTTATTCAAACACAAATGTAAAGAACACAGAGAACTTAAAAACTTTTCTGGTGGATTTGTTGTTCCACCAGAGATGTGTTATTTCAGAAAATCTGTGATTCAAAGAATTAAATCACAGCTGCTTTCTAGTACAAACTAGATGATTTTCTCTCTGGATTTTTTCTAAACAGCTCTGGAAAATTCACACCTAATTACTAGCTGCTACTTGGTTTATATATCACCAAGTTTACAAGTGAAGATAAAACTGTAAAATACAATTAAAAGGGTTCTTCACATGTTTCTTCTTCATTTCTCTATCCAATGCAATTTAGGCTTAGCTGTTGATCTTTGAATACTTCCTTGTTTGCACCAGAATGGAAATGCTGCATTTTCTTGATTCCTCCTAGAGGCTTCCACATTCCAGTTTGTCTCTGTCAACCCATGTGCCTCTGTCAGCTTATGAATTGTCACTATCAACTGTTAATGAACTTAGCATCCGTTGAAGCTTTCATCCGTTGATGCCTTATCCGTTGAAGTCTTTATCCGTTGAAGCACTTATCCGTTGATGGATATTATTCGTTGAAGCATTAGAGACATCCGTTGAAGCTTTGTTTCTTATCCGTTGAAGGTCTTCAATATTAGTTGATACTTCTTCACTTATACAAAATTACAAGGCATGAAATATTTACAATTAGCCCTCCTATTTGCATATCCACTAGTAGTCAACATGACTGATACTTTCCTACAACATCTAAGAATTACCACTTGAATCCAGAGAATGAAATGTGCTACAATACTAAACTTATTGCTAAGTAAAGCTACTCCTTCAACGGATAGCCAAGATGGTCTTATCCGTTGAGGCTACAAACACTAGATTTCTACTTAAGTGTTTTGTTTAAATTATCATCAAACTAATACACATATTCCTAACATGATCTCATCCAGGCATTAGGGACTACTTTTAGAGCCACAGGTGTTGACATCCAGTGGCCAGTATTTGGTGAGGATTCCGTGTATCCACCTCCAGACACGCCTGACACTCCACCCGTTGAGGGTGAGGATCCTGATTCCAAGTAGGTATGCCTGATTCCTTACTATTACCTTCATTGAGGACAGTGAATATTTAAAGTTTGAGGATAGTAGTTGAAGAAATATGTTTTGTGTGAGTCGCATAATAGTTTGCATATTCATGATAGTTTAGTGCATATAGTTGCATATTTGCCATGTAGTAGTTTTTTTTATTATTTTTATAGTTTTTATGATAGTTTGTTCATATGGTTCATGCATTTACATAATAACATGATCTCTTAGATGATTTTTCCGATTAATTTGAGATATTGATGCTAGTGTAGTGATGTCATATTTAGTGATATTAAGTCTTGCCGATTTGATTTGCATGCTAGAGATAATTATATTTCACTAAGTCTTATAGGTTGCTTGAGTGCTAGATCATGATCATGGTTCATGTGTTTGTCGAGGTTTAATCACTTATTGATATTTAGAATTTATGATATTCTCTTAATAATAAATTAACATGGATATTAGAAATTGGAGAAAATTGGATTTCATTGCTAGTTTTTATGGCTAGGTGTCAAATGGCTATTAGCCAGCTCATTTTATATGAGTAGTCTAGGGTTGAGCGAGATGGAGCAAAACACACTCATTCAGAAATTTGAAAAGAACGAAAAAGAAAAAAAAGAAAAAAAAGAAAAAAATAAGTGTTATGTATAATTGATCACGAGTGGGCTTTAGTACTCAAGATATTAAGTTCCTAGGGGATTTTGTGCCTAGTGACCTACGGCTTTTATAGTCTGGGATCCGCTAACCTAACGGTCGCTACATGGGTACTATTGTATAAGTCTTTTGTGGACCTCACTCATTTCATGGTCAAATAAGCATATTTGTGTTATTTATGTGATATGAATAAAAGCATAAATCCATATAAAACTCCAATATAAGAGTTGAAATGTTATAAGTTAATTTGAGTCTAGCTTTTATTTTATGTATAACCTTGCGATTGCTTTGATGAGTAGTGAGTCATGATTATTGATCTAGTTGCAATGGTATATCTGTAAGCATTTGCACACATGCACGTCTCTGGTTTGTAGGTTGATTTGTGGGGTTTGATTGATCTTTATGCGAATAACTGTATTTGTTAAGATGTTGCTTATTGATTGGTTTAGTTATTCTATGGGGAATGTTGCATTCATTTAGTTGCATTCATGTATTTTTATTTCTTGTTCTTTGAGTCTGTTTATACTTGAGGACAAGCATCGATTCAAGTTTGGGGTATGTTGAGTGGCATTTATGACCCTTTATAATGCTCCATTAAGCTTTGAATTGGTGTATTTATACTCAAGTTATTGGTGTTTTAATGTGTTTTCTAGTGTTTTTGCATTTCAGACATTAATCCAGAATTCAGATGAATTAGCATTGATTTTATGCTAATATGGTGTTATGATGGTGTCCTAGGAATAAAGCTCGTGAAGCCGGGTCAGGATTTTAGAATCCTGATTCTTATGGGCTTTTGATTGGAGGAATTCTACTACGCATGGGCTGCTATATATACCTAAATAAAGGTCATTTTTCATAAGGAGACGTACCAGAGCACAAGAGAAGGCGTAAGAAGACCGTTTTAGCACAATTCAATGAAGGCGAAGAAAATCTAGTTTTTACTTGTGATTCTTGTTCTAAGTTATAACTTTGGATGCTAGTTTTCTTATTCGTGAACCTATACTCTTGTTTCGTACTTGGTTTATTAATTATTCAGTATAAAGACTACGTTTATTATACCATGCTTTCATCGGAACCCACGATGATGATGAGTCCGATTATGTGCTAATCATTATCGTGGGGTTTTAACGGATTTATTTATGGATTTCTTTAGTTAATTTGTTTCGATGCCTTAGTGTGTGGTGATTGTATGATAACCTAGTTTTGGTTGTGCTTATTCGTCTTATGAGTGTCGCGAACTTATAAGATAGCGTGTTAATTTTTAATGAAGTGAAAGTGAATTTAAGGGTTTAGAACTTGCCATGCTAGCATAGGTTCATGTGTTATTGATATACATGATTCGTAGGTAATTTTAACCATATTACCTGCCCTACATAATCACGATAGATAACTTGTGCATTAAACCGTTATGTTTTCAAATTCTTTAGATATATAGGGTCTCAATATAATTGGTGTCTATTCAGCTTTTATCTCTTTTGTGGATGTCTGGTAGTATGTTATTCGTGCAACGAAAGTTGGCGTTTAGCAGTTACGTGTTGTCTGATTAGTGTCGTCACCATTACATGCTAAGGTTAAGAACGAAAAGGCTATTGAATGAAGTATTTAATGAAGTTAGAATCCTATGTTTATATCATATATTATTCAACTCTCTTTAATCTCTTAGTTAATGTTCTCTAGTATAATTCTCAATAGTTAATCGTAGTATAATCAAAACCCAAATTGTTATTCGTCTTAGCATTGAATAATAGCCATATCATTATTGCATAAGTGCATAAATCACAAGGTTAACCTAAACTAGTCTATGTGGGAATGAACTAGAAATATTTCTATATTACTTGTGATCGCGTATACTTGCGTGAATTTTAGCGCGTGTTTAGCGACTAACAAGGACCCCAACCTGCCACCAACTTATGATAGCTATGGCTTCACGATAACGCCTTCAGCCATGATGAAGGAGTGTTATTCCCTAACAATACAACAAGAATTACAAAAGGGGGGTTGAATGTAATTCTGGCTCATTTTTTAAATTTAAAGAATATTCTAACTTGACAAATATAACAGTGTTTGATTAGCAATGGTGCGAAATAAAAGAGTGATAGAAATCAAAACACTAAGTAATAAAAACACAAGCTTTTAAAACTTTCTGGTGGATTTGAAAGTATCCACCAGATATATATATATATATATCAAGTGAGAACCCTGTGAAGCTTTGAATAGCTCATAGCTGCTTTACAAGTTTGAACAAACAAAACTACAGAGAAATGCTTACAGAATACAGCTTGATATGTTTCTATGAAAGTAAGCTTGCTTAGTTAATTGTTCTACTTGCTGCACTTGGTTTATATATCACCAAGTTTACATGAAAGTAAGACAAGACAATAAAACAAAACATATCTGTTCTAACTCCATGCTGCATCAGTACTCTATTCCAGCATTTTTGAATATCTTCACATTAGCATGGAAATGGTAATACTTCTTTGTTCTCGAAATCCTGCTTAACAGGATGCCACATTCCTTTTATAAACAACCAACGCATGTGGCTGTGTTGTCACTGTCAACAGCTATTTGAATTTGATCATCCGTCGGGACTATGTTTGTTATCCGTCGGGAGCTTTGTTGATCATCTGTCGGGAGTCTTGCAGATCATCCGTCGGGAGTCTATTTGCCACTTGACTCTGTTTCACTTATACATAATTACAAGACATCTCATATTTATAATTAGTCTGTTAGGTCACATACACTATAGAAGGGGGTTGAATACAGTGTTTAGCACAATCAAATCGAATTAAGAACACAAGTAATTGAACACAGATTTTATTCAACACAATAAACTCTATTACAATATGGAACTGTCCTCTCTCAGTGATGAACAAATTATCACGAGAGATGCTAGGGTTATAATGAATAATGTTTTCGATAATGATAACACATATAGTGTAAACCCGATGCCTGTGTTTATATACTACACATTTACAAGATAATCTTCTAATTGATATCGAATACAATTCTGCTTCCTAAAATATATCAATCAGTTATCTTTTCTTCAAAGTATTCTATTCTTCATAGAATTCCTTCTTCATGCATATCTCTTCTTGTATTTGTCTTGATCTTCTTTCCTTTCAATCAACCGCATTCCTTATCTGAAAGTCTCCTTAAGTCCTGATATTATCTCCTGATAAATATTTCCCAATAACTTAAGTTCTGACAACTTAAGTCTTGATATCTTAAGTCATGACTTCAGTATAAGTATTGATTTCCAGTTAAGTACTAATTTGTCCTGTTTAAGTAAGATCTGAAAACTAAACACAAATCATATTAGACATGACATCACAAATATATCTAACAATCTCCCCCAACTTGTAAGTTAGCATAATATACAAGTTTAACAGATATTTAATGATGTCAAAAACATTAAGTACAAATGCATGAGAATTTGACTAGATAACTACAACTTACAATCCTTTCAGCTTTATCATCCTTAAGATCTGATATCAGCTTCATTCTGTATACACTTTAGAATTTAAGCAGTTGTAGATCTTCGACTTGGCTTCAATTTCTGTTCTCTTTGATGTCAGGAGTTGTTCTGAAATAGTTCTTCAAAAGACATCTCTCAGCATATTCAAGTTCATTGACCATCCTCCTTTTAGCATTTTTCAATCCAGCTGTATCTTCACCAGTTTGAAAAATAGTTGCTCTGAGATCATTTATCTTAGCTTTACTTATATCCTGATCAAGTCTGATCAGATATGCCTTGTCAGACTCTAGATTGAATTCCACAGCCTTATAACCCAGAAAAGTAGTTATGATCTTAGTAGTGTTAGGCTTCATTTCAACAATATCACCTTTGTGATTTCTGTACTTGGGAAAGTATGGGCTATCAGACTTTACAGAGTAAAGCTTCTTCCGTCTTTGAATTTTTGACTTTAAATAACCTGCAGCACCATCTGTTAATCTATTTTTCACTTGAAGTAGGAATAAAACATGTTCCAGTTCTTCAAAATACTTCAGTGGAATAGCATTCTTCCTGATATGGAATACCCTTCCATCTGTCATAAAATATAACAAGATATGTTCTTTCAAAACAGAGTGGTAAACCATTTGTACAGATTCAAGTTGATTCAATCTTTCAGGAGTTGCTCCTACTCCTGTTTCACTTAAGGAAGTTGGATCATTGGTAGTGTTGTGTATTCTCCTTTCATCAGAACTACCCAATCCAGATTTATCTCTTGCTTCCTTTCCTGTAACAACTCTTGCTTCAAAACCACTTGATGTAGTCTTGAAAGGTTGAGTCTGTTGAGCTTTGGTGAATCCTGGTAGGAGTATCTTTGAAGGTTTCACATGAGCAATGTCAGAGGTTTCTTTTTCCTTAACTTCTGATATCAAGTCAACTTGAGCTATGTCAGAGGTTGCTTACTTCACTGTCATATCAAAACTTACTACATCTTGACTCTGAACAACATGAGCCATGTTAGAGGTTGTTTGAGAAATATTCTTTTTCATCAGAGTAAGACTAGCATCTTCTTCATCAATTATTTCTTCATCCATGAATGGCATATAAACCTTTACAGGTTCATCAACTTTTTCTTTGCCCATGGACCTTGGATCTACTTCCACTTGTGATTTAGCTTTGGTTGCCTCAGAATTTGTTCTTTCTTTTATCACAATACCCTTAAGCTTTGGAAGTTTCTTTTCAAACATAAGCTTCAGATTTTGTCTTGACACTTTCTGCTTTGAGTCTAGCTTCTTCTTCCTTTAGACTCTCAAAGTTCATTCTTGGATTTTCTTTAAGAAATAATTTCTTTGAAATTTCTTCATCAAGTTCCAGATGTTCACCAGAACTTATCCTTTTACCAGTATCAGAACTTATTCTTCTCCCAGTATCAGAACTTGTTCCTTGACTTGTAATTTTAGCTTTACTTGATAAAAATCCTTTGCCTTGACCTTGACCTCTACCCTTATCAGAGTTTCCCTGGTCATCATTTCCATCATCCTTTCCCTTCAGTGTATGAATAGATTTGCATTTGGACTTAATCACTTTCTCCCCCTTTTTGGCATCAACAGGTAAAAGAAGAGAGACAAGCAATTCCACTGAGGATTGGATCTCATTGAGTTGAGTTTGATGAGAAGCTTTATTCTTTAGAATTTCATCAATCTGAGTTTGTTGCTTCTCTTGAGTTTTCTCAATGTAGGCAATTATGTTAAAGGCAGGCTTGAAAAATCTGTTCTTTTCAAGTTTCACATTCATATCTTGCTGGATCAAGATTTCTTGAATTTTATTCACCTTGGCATGAGTTGTTGAGTGTTGACCTTGAAGGTGCCTAGTACTCAATACAGTAACTCTCAGCTGTGCCTTGAAATCATCATTTATCAGCATTTCATCAGCTTTTTCCAAATGCTCAACAAGAATCTTTTCAGAAGGAACAAATCTAACTGTGTTCCATTCCTTAGTCCACTCCTTTCCTCTAGGAGTTTCACTCCAAGGTACTGGTGCATCCCCTCTAACAAACTTCTTGACTAAATCAGCTTTGCATGGAGCTTTTTGAGGTGCATGTCCTGATGGACCAGCTGCATCAGCATCTAGATTAGTAACAGCTTTACCAGTAGTTTCAGCATTATCAGCATCAGAACTTATAGATCCAGCGGTATCAGCATCCTCTGATAGAATAGCAGCATGTGAGGCAATAGAGGCTTCAACATCATCCTCTAAATTCTGATCTGCATCTAAGTTCTGATCAACAGCCAAATCTTGATGCCCACCTAAAATCTGATTCTCATTATCCAGATTGTAGTTGGAACATCTTCATTGAAATCAGCATCTTGAATTAGTGTTGTTGGTGGAGTGAGTTGAGTTGGTGGAGCTTCCAAGTACAGAACCTCAGGCACAATCAAGTTATGAATTTTAATTTCAGCACTTGTACCCCGGTCTTCAGTATGTACTTGTTCAATTTTAGGTGACACAGGAGGTGTAGGCACTCTGTCTTGAGCAGTTTCTGGTTGTGCAGAAGGAAGTGATTCAATAACAATTGGTTCTGTTGGGATCAGAGATTCCTGACCCCCTTCCTTAGCTGCTTCCTCATCTTCTGAATCTGACTCAACTGTGTCCCTGTGAGCTCTTTGCTTTTTCATTTTCTTCAAGGGTGGAGACACTGTAGGAGCTTTATCATCAGGATTTAGCTTTCTAAGCCTTTTGAGAGGCCTAGAACTCCCAGTTACAGTATCTTTCTAAGGAGAGACCTTCTCAGCTTCTACAACAACAGGTTCTGACATAGGAACCTGTTCCTCAGAATCCGATTCATCTCTCAGAATAATTCTCCTTTTCTTCTGTTGAGACCGAGGTACATTCTTTATCCTCTTTGGTCTTAAAGATGAAGGCTTCACTGGATGTGCTGATGGTTGTGGTTCTGAAGTTTGAGGTAGTTGTGTAGAGGTGGTAGGTGCTGATGGTTGAGGTTCTGATGGTTGGACATCAGGATATAGTTCAGTTTATTTAACTGGATCATAGGTTATTAAGGCTTGTTTGACAGATAAAGGAACTTGGAGGGGTCTTAACACAACCTTCTTATTATTAATAGATAATAAGTCATTAAAAGCTCTTTTAGCTAGTCTGAATGATGGAATTAATTCACTAGCTGATTGGGGCTTATCATCACAACAAAAACTATAAATAAACTGATAGAATCTAGAAAAATAAACAGTATTTCTGTCTTCTGTCATTCTATCCCCAATGAAACCTAAGACATCACTTGCATAATCAAAATCAGTTTGGTTAATAAGAGCATACCCGATTTGTTGGCTGAATATGGGAATTGCATCGAAATTAGAACATTTGTTTGCAGAAGCCTTGGTTATGCAGTTAAAGAAGAAACTCCATTCCCTCCTTATGTAAGATCTCTTCAACTGACCCAGCTTTGCCAATGTCCTCTCATACCCCAGACTGGCCATCATGTTTTGAAGAACTGGCTCCTCAACAGTAGAATAAACACAGTTCTCAGGCAGCTGCAGTGCTTGTCGAACCGTGGCCAATGTCACAACATGCTCATCCTCCCCTGATGAAAAAATAATACTTGGGGACCCTTGAGCACCACCATCATCATATACTCCGCTTCTCCAGAACTCCAGCACTTGAGTACCAGAGACGGCATCAGGTTGGGTCAAAGCGTACCCAATATCAGAACTAGTAAGAAAGTCCTGAATGAAGTGAAGTTATGATGGGGCTTCAGCCTTGCTAAGAATAGCGGAGAAGTTATTAGGAACAAACTTAGCCCCATCGAAAATTACGTCTTTTGGTGCCATCTCTGTAAGAAATTAAGTGAGTAAGAGAATGTTTGCAAAGTGTTTGTGAAAAGTCCTGAGAGAAAAACAACTTCAGAAAATAAGGGGGAGAGAGAGAAAATAAAAGAGATTTAGAATAGAAAAGTAAGTAAAAGATTAGAAAATCTTTTATCTCTTATATATACACTCTCTCCACTCAACAGTTGTATTTTTTTAAGCATGGGATACACTTTACACCTGGCACCATGTGAACAGTCAATAAACGGTTAGAACAGAAGTTAATGGGCACGTAAAATAAGCAATAATTATCGTGCACATGCAGTTTTTCAGGACATACACGTTAACCACTAACCCATAATGATTATGACTGATTTATCTCACATAAACCAATATTCTGTAAAAATATGACCTTTCAAGTAATGACCAAAAATAAACCAAGTGAATAAATACTGTCAAGTCAGCATCAGAACTTGATTATTATCAGAATTTAAAAGTCATCAGAATATGGCTCCTTAACTCGAAAAGTGAATGTTTATTCCTATAATTCTTCACACAAATACTGATATGGGTTCAACAGAACTTAATCATCAGAACTTCCATCAGAACTTGTCCTCAGAATTTATGCAACTGACATTTAAACTATTCATCTAAAACAACATTTATCACCACAGTAATTTTCATCATTCATATGGAGTGTATGTGTGTGCAGTAAGCTAATTATCAGATAAAGAGTAAAGTCTGATTCACTTCAGTACATCTTAGAAATAAGGCATAACTAAGAACTTTGCTCAAAATCTGTCATTATTCTGAAGTCTACTTTAGAATGAGTTTATGCATGAGTCCACCTCAACTGTTTTGTGCTCATTTTATGCATCTTTTGAAATTCCTCTTTACAGTGGCTTCTCAGTGTAAGTGAATCACGACTGCTTATCAGAATTTATGCTGTTATTAGAGTATTTCTCCAGTAATCAGAGAATGTGAAAAGTCACCAAGAAAATTTTATGTTGCTTTTCTAATGCATATTACTTAATACCAGCAATGCACTTGGGTCATCCCTTCCACATTTTTATTCTAGATCTCAAAGGAGTACCTAATATTTATTTCTTTTCTTTTCTTTTTCTTTTGATAAGTAAGGCTTATCAGCACTTAGTACATCCATCAAATTTACTAACATCAAAACTTAACAGATAAGAAGCACTATTCTAGTTTTTGACTTAGTAATATGGTACACAAAGTAAACTTTAACTAAGCTCAATATCAGAATTTGCTTGTATAAATAGATTACCACATAAAAAATTACTTCAAACATTGGATCTTTAGTATTTAAAGACTACTAGGTTAGCATCTAGTACAGTTATCCTCATTGGATTGAATAGTCACAGAAACATTCATATCACTATTAGAGTTTAGAAATTCACATTAGACAACAATCAGCACTTAAGCAAACTTCAATTTAAGCACAGAATACACAAAGATAGTAATATCTGTAAATACTGATCATAAAGTCTGATGTATCAGAACATAAACTAGGAAGATTTAGAGAAAGAACCTGAAACCATTCCAAGTTCATTTACCAATCTTGTAAAAGTAACTTCACACAGTGGTTTTGTGAAGATATCTGCTAGTTGTTGATCTGTTGGAATAAAATGCAATTCCACTGTACCTTCATCCACATGTTCCCTTATGAAGTGGTACCTAATGCTAATGTGCTTTGTCATTGAGTGTTGAACTGGATTACATATCATAGCAATAGCACTTTGATTATCACAGTAAATAGGGATTTTAGAAAATTCTAACCCATAATCCAGTAACTGATTCTTCATCCAAAGAATCTGTGCACAACAGCTTCCTACAGCAATGTATTCTGCTTCTGCAGTTGATGTGGAAATTGACTTCTGTTTCTTGCTAAACCAAGAAACCAATCTGCCTCCAAGAAATTGGCAGCTTCCACTTGTGCTTTTCCTGTCAATTTTGCATCCTGCAAAATCCGCATCTGAGTAACCTATTAGCTTAAAGTCTGATTCTCTAGGATACCACAATCCCAGATCAACTGTACCCTTAAGGTACTTGAAAATTCTTTTCACAACTGTTAAGTGAGGTTCTCTTGGATCTGCTTGAAATCTTGCACAAAGACAGGTAGCATACATGATATCAGGTCTATTTGTAGTTAGATAGAGTAGTGAGCCAATCATACCTCTGTAATCAGTAATATCTACTGATATACCAGTATCCTTATCCAATTTTGTTGCAGTGGCCATAGGAGTGGATGCACTTGAACAATCTTGCATTCCAAATTTCTTCAACAAATTTCTGGTGTACTTAGATTGACAAATAAAAGTTCCTTCTTCATTCTGCTTGACTTGAAGGCCCAGAAAATAGCTAAGTTCTCCCATCACACTCATTTGATATCTTGACTGCATTAGCTTGGCAAACTTCTTACAATGTCTGTCATTTGTAGAACCAAAAATGATATCATCAACATATATCTGCACCAAAAGTAAGTCCTTTCCTTGGTTGAGATAGAATAAGGTTTTTTCAATTGTCCCTCTGTTAAATCCACTTTCCAGAAGAAACTGAGCTAATGTCTCATACCATGCTCTTGGAGCTTGCTTAAGGCCATAAAGTGCTTTATCAAGTCTGTAGACATGATGAGGTAATTTTGAATCTACAAAACCTGGAGGTTGTTCAACATATACTTCTTCTTCCAATTCTCCATTAAGAAAAGAACTTTTCACATCCATTTGAAAGACTTTAAACTTCTTGTGAGCAGCATAAGCCAAAAATATCCTTATGGCTTCCAATCTAGCAACTGGTGCAAATGTTTCATCATAATTAATTTCCTCCTGTTGAGAGTATCATTTTGCAACCAGCCTTGCTTTATTCCTTGTAATTATGCCATCACTATTAGTTTTATTTCTGAACACCCACTTTGTACCAACAACTGATCTGTTCTTTGGTCTTGGAACTAGGGTCCAGACTTTATTTCTCTCAAATTCATTTAACTCTTCCAACATTGCTTGCACCCAATCAACATCTTAAAGAACTTCTTCCACTTTCTTTGGTTCAGTCTGAGATAGAAAAAAATGATAGAGACATTCATTTGATGTTGCTATTCTAGTTCTGACACCTGCATCAGGATTTCCAATAATTAAGTCAGGTGTATGTGCTTTAGTCCACTTCCTTGCAGATGGAAGGTTATCTCTAGAACTGGATACTCCCCCATGATCCATGCTGTCTCCATCAACATTTTCTGATGCTCCCCTGAAATTATGCTCTCTGAGTTGGATCCTTCAGAATTTGAGTTTCCAGAAATATCAGAACATGAGTTTCCAGAATTATCAGAACTTAGCCCATCAGAACTTGAAGAGCCTGTTGTAGGTTCTGATGCTTCTTGAGGTGTGGTTGTATCTTCAATATGCTCCCACTGCACAGGTGCATCTTGCTTTGGCGTAGTCACCACAGTTTCAATAATATCAGAGTTTAATCCATCAGAATTTGCAGTATCAAGATTTAGACTGTCAGGATTTAGACTATCAGGATTTACAGAATCAGAATTTAAAACTTCATTCTCAAATCTCAGCTGATCATGATCATTAAAATCTTCAAGTCCAGTAATCTTCTTATCATCAAAAGAGACATTAATAGATTCCATGACAACCCTTGTTCTTAAATTGTAGACTCTGAAGGCTTTTGTGGAAAGTGGATATCCAACAAAAATTCATTTATCAGCTTTTAGATCAAATTTGGATAGCTGTTCAGGATGAGTCTTATGAACAAAACACTTGCATCCAAATACATGAAAATACTTCAGATTTGGCTTCTTTTTCTTCACCATCTCACATGGTGTCTTTCCATGCTTGTTGATAAGTGTTGCGTTCTGAGTAAAACAAGCAGTCTGCATAGCTTCAGCCCAAAAATAGGTTGGTAACTTTGCTTCATCAAGCATAGTTCGTGCAGCTTCAATAAGAGTTCTATTCTTTCTTTCAACAACTCCATTTTGCTGTGGAGTTCCAGGAGAAGAGAATTCCTGCTTTATTCCATGGTCTTTGCAGAACTCTTTCATAATTAAATTCTTGAACTCAGTGCCATTATCACTTCTTATGATTTTCACAGAGTCTTTGACCAATTTATCCAGTTGTTTGATATGATCAATCAAGATAGATGCAGTTTCACTTTTTGTATGCAAGTAATCCACCCATGTGTATCTGATGAACTCATCCACTAGCATAATTCTTCTTTGTAATAGACATGACATTCACTGGACCAAATAGATCAACATGTAGTAGGTGATAAGGCTCAAGAATTGAAGATTCAGTCTTGCTCTTGAATGAAGATTTTCTTTGTTTTGCCTTCTAACATGAATCACAAAGGCCATCAGGAGCAAATACTGATTTTGGCAGTCCTCTCACAAGATCTTTCTTGACTAGCTCATTTATATTGTTGAAATTTAAATGAGAGAGTTTCTTGTGCCAATTCCAGCTTTCTTCAATTGATGCTCTACTTAACAGACAGATTGCAGAACCATCAGTACTTGTTGAAAGCTTGGCTTCATAAATGTTACCATGCCTGTATCCTTTCAGAACAACTTTGCCTGTAGATTTGCTTACAACTTCACAGTGTTCTTCAAAGAAATCCACATGATAACCTCTGTCACAGATTTGACTAACACTCAGCAAATTGTGTTTAAGTCCTGAGATTAGAGCTACTTTTTCAATGATGACATTCTCAAGATTGATATTGCCATATCCCAGAGTCTTTCCCATGTTTCCATCTCCATAAGAAACTCCTGGGCCAGCTTTCTCCACAAAGTCTAATAGCAGGGCTTTATTTCCAGTCATATGTCATGAACATCCACTGTCCAGAACTAGGATGTTTTTCCTGTTGCCCTGCAATCACAAAGACCACTAATGATTAGTTTTAAGGACCCAGACTTGCTTGGATCCTTTGGCCTTATTAAGTTTGTTAACATTTATAGCGGATTTAGCATCAGAGTTTATGTTAACAGTTTTCTTATCAGAATTTACAATATCAGACTTTGCATCAGAACTTACACTAGAAGGAATAATGCTAACTTTCTTTAAAAAAGGTTTTATTTGATAATAATCATAGTACAAACTATGATATTCCTTACAAGTATAAATGGAATTCCATAAACTACCACAATGAAAACAAGGATTTTGTGGCCTATATCTAACTGACTGACTCTTAACTCCTGATTTTGAAGGTAAAGAGTTTATGTTCTTATTCTTCCTGCAAAAAGAAGCCAAATGGTTAGAATTTCCACAGTTATAACATTTCTTTCTAGGAGCATTAGGAATAGGCTTATAATCATTGCTTTTATTCACACCTACCTTTCCATTCCTATTTTGCCTAGGTGGCTTTACCTTGTTTACATTCTTAACATCTTTCAGCTTATGCTTAAGTTGCTTCTTTGTCATTAAGCCTATGTTAACTTCAGTTGGCTTATCCTGTTTTGGTTTGTCAGAATTTAATTTCTCTTTAACTTCTGATTGATCAATATCAGACTTTACAGCTACAAACTTAACATGATTTACCTTTGGCTTTTGTTTAACAACTATAGGCTCAATTTTCACAGTTCCTTTATCATTCTTATCATCTCCATAACCTAAACCCTCTTTCCAGTTTCCACTACTTAACAAATTCTGAGTTGTTCTGCCAGAGTTAGTCCAAGTCCTGATAATCTCTCTTTCCTTTTTTAACTCAGTTTTTAGAGATTCATTCATTTTAAGTACTTCATCCCTAACATAAAAGGCATCATCTATATCTTTCTGAGTTTGATGGAACATGACTAACTCTTTTTCTAAATAATCATTCCTCTTTTTATAAGCAAGATTTTCAGAAGTTAATCTTTCACATGTTAAAGTTTGATTTCTATAACTAATGAACATGGTTTGAAGATATCTTCTCAACTCAGTAATATCATCAGTATGAAAGGCATAAGTAGTTTGAGGTACATTTAACTCAGCAGCATCAGAACTGCTATCAGCATTTGCCATTAAGGCATAGTTCACCTCACTTTCAGAATCTGAAGTGTCTGTCCAGCTTTTCTTCTTTGTGACAAGTGCCTTGCCTTTGTCACTCTTCACTTTCTTGCAATCAGGAGATATATGGCCTTTCTCACTACAGTTGTAGCATTTGACATTTGAGTAATCTCCTCTGTCAGACTTTCCTCCTTTGCCTTCAGATTTTCTGAAACCCTTCTTATCAGAACTTGCACCTTTCCTGGAAAATTTCTTTCCCTTTCTGAATTTCTTGTATGCAATCCTTGTGATTCCTTTCACCATAAGAGCACACAGCTTTATCATCTCTTCATCAGGATCTATCTGAGGTAAGTTTTCAGTTTCTGAGTCATCATCACTATCAGAACTTGATGACTCAGTATCAGACTTTGTGATGAGAACTTTTCCCTTGCCTTTTCTTGAGGCAGCTACTTTGGGGACATCCTCCTCAGCCTTAAGAGCAACTGCCCTTGACTTTCTTCCATTCCTCTTGCTTTTTTGTTCCATCTCAAGTTCATGAGTCTTGAGCATCCCATATATTTCATCAAGAGTTGTTTCATCAAGAACATAGTTGTCTCTTATAGTGGTGGCCTTCAAATCCCAACTTTCAGGAAGAGGTAACAGGAATTTAAGATTTGAATCTTCAAGTTCATATTCCTTGTCCACTAGTGACAGATCATTCAAGAGTTTGACAAATCTGTCATATAATGCAGTTAATGACTCATCAGGTTTTGAGTCAAAGTGCTCATACTCTTGAGTGAGTATAGTCCTCCTGTTCTTCTTAATTGAATCAGTTCCCTGACATCTTGTTTCCAAAGCATCCCATATCTCCTTTGCAGTCTTGCAGTTGATTACCCTGTTTGACATGACATTATCAATGGCACTATGCAGCAAATGTCGTACCTTTGCATACTTAGCAATAGATGAGATATCTTTAGCTGTATACTCACTTTTCTCCTTTGGTACTATCTGTGCTGGCTGATCTGCAACTACAACAGAGAGCTTGGTTGGCTTATGTGGTCCTTCATTAATTCTGTCAAGGTATTCTGGATCTGTAGCTTCCAGAAACATAGACATCCTCACCTTCCATATGGGATATTCAGATGGTTTTAGTATGGGAACCTTAATAGTCTCATATCGATTATAGATTTGAGTCTTCGGAGGTTCTTCAGTTTTGGTGGGCTTGGTTAGAGTTTATGTTTCTTCAGACATGATTGATTTTGGATCTTAAACTGTTTGTGTGTTAACAGATTGCTCTGATACCACTTGTTAGGTCACACACACTATAGAAGGGGGTTGAATACAGTATTTAGCACAATCAAATCGAATTAAGAACACAAGTAACTGAACACAGATTTTATTCAACACAATAAACTCTGTTACAATATGAAACTGTCCTCTCTCAGTGATGAACAAATTATCACGAGAGCTGCTAGGGTTACAATGAATAATATTTTAGATAATGATAACACATATAGTGTAAACCCTATGCCTGTGTTTATATACTACACATTTACAAGATAATGTTCTAATTGATATCGAATACAATTCTGCTTCCTAATATATATCAATCAGTTATCTTTTCTTCCAAGTATTCTATTCTTCATAGAATTCCTTCTTCATACATATCTCTTCTTGTATTTGTCTTGATCTTCTTTCCTTTCAATCAGCCGCCTTCCTTATCTGAAAGTCTCCTTAAGACCTGCTATTATCTCCTGATAAATATCTCCTGATAACTTAAGTTCTGACAACTTAAGTTCTGATATCTTAAGTCCTGACTTCAGTATAAGTACTGATTTACAGTTAAGTACTGATTTTTCCTGTTTAAGTAAGATCTGAAAACTAAACACAAACCATATTAGACATGACATCTAAATATATCTAACATAGTCAACCTATTCTGCATATCAATCTAGTAGTCAACATGACTTACAGAACCCTAAGCAATCTACTTGACTAATACATGTTGTTTGCAGAAATGTGCTACAATACTTATTTATTATATAAGCTACTCACTCATATGTCAATTTGTCATCCGTCGAGACTATAAAGTTCATCCGTCGGGACTATATTGGATCATCCGTCGAGTGCTACAAAATTCACTAAGTTAAATCTACTAAGGTGTTTTGTTTAACTTATCATCAAGTTCACAACATATTCCTAACAATCTCCCCCAATTTATGTCTACTGGAATTGTAGCCATAAATTAAGAGAAACTTGATGATAACAAAACACCCTAAAAATACATATTAAAAAATAGTAGATAAAACTGATAAGTGCTACAAAATTTATTGAAAATTGAACAAAGCAAAGTGTACAAAAAGTTCTCACAATCATTTTCAAGGTGCTCCTCTAGTCTGAGCAAATAATTCTATTTCCTTGATTGTCTGGATTTCTTCCCAAGCTTCCTGTTGTTTTCCTCTATTTGATTCTGGAGTTGTCTGTGAAATTCAAGTTCATCAGCTTCAGATAGATCCAGCATTTCTTGCATTTCCAATAGAGTCTCATTGCTAGAGATACTCAATTGGTCATCCAGTCTAAAGAATCTTCTAACTCCCTTATCATTCATGAATTCCATCAGCCAATAAGGCCTCAAATGCACTCTTTTTCCTATGAAGGGAATTGATAAAGTTTTTGGAAGTGCATCTTTGGCTTTATTACTCCTTAGCTCTTCTATCTTCTTTGGAACCAATCTCCTTGCAGTCACATTAAATCCAAAGTTCTTTTTGAAAGATGAGTAGATCTTTATTAGTACAGAACAACTTTCTTCTAGAATCCTGTGAAGAGGCCATGTGATTTCTTTCCCTGCCTTGTAGTTAAACACCAAACTTTCAGGAAGATATCTGTGAGCATCAATTCCTCTTACTTCTTCCAGTTCATTCAAGTAGAGGTTTAAATATGAAAACTCCTTAATATCACGTATACATAAAAGATCTTCCTCATTGACTGTAGATTTAGATTTGGTTAAGGTCTTGGTTCTGAGAGTTACAGGCTTGCTTTTCTTGGTTGCGCTTATCTTCATTTTCTTTGGCTTGTTGAAGATAGGTAAATTTACTTCAGGAATTGGCAAACTATCCAAGTCCAATGGCTCATCTTTTGGAATTATAGGCTCACCATGAAAATTCTTAGTTGGATCGACCTTGAATTCTTTATGTACCACTGAGGGCTTGGATGTCTGAGTTGAAGTTGTAGACTTTTTGGGAATGTAGTCTTCCATTTCCTCATCACTAAAGTCCAATTTTCTTTGGGAATGGAGCTTGTATCTGAATCTTCTTTTCTGTTGTGGTTCCTGATGCATTTTCTGATCTTGAGGTTCAGTAATCATAGATGGTTGTGCAGAAATCTCAGTTGTAGTCTTCACAGCTTGAAATTTGGCCAAGGTAGCAGCTTGTTCCTTCTTTTATTTGAGCTTCTTAGCATCTAAGTCAGCCTGCTTCTTTTCTTGCCTGATTCTTTCCTTCTTTTCCTTCTTAGCTTCTACAAACTGAGGGTGTCCAGCCACCACACATATTTTCTTACCATTTCTGTAGATTTTGGCAATCCTTCTTTTAAGTGCTGAATCAGTTGGATATTTGAAAAATACAATTGACCTAGCCAACAACTTCTTCTCATCTGGCCTAGGTGTCTCAAACACAAGATCCACAAGATTTTTTTCTGGGAACTTTGAGTAGTTTCTTTTAGGCTTCAAGACCAGATTTTCCTTTGGAGATTTGATACAAGAAGTTTGGCCTTTTTCCAAGTTGCCTAGACTCATTTCATTCACTGAGATGTGTTTGACTTGAGAATGGCGATGAAAGGTCTTTTCTGTCTTTTGTAGATGACCAAATTTCTCCTGAATAGCTGCATCAATCTTCTTCCATTTTTCATCTAGTTTCTTCTCAACAGCTGTAACATCAAGCATCTTGGGATTTGTCTTTGAATCAAGTTTAGCAGCTGCTATTTGGATCAGACCAATACTGTCCAATACTGGTACCTTTGGCAGAGTAATTTCTGGAACAATTACTTGACTGATTTGAACATTTACCACATGCTCCCCCTCACTAGTTGGCTCTGCTTGATTGACTTGGATTGTTAAATATTTCTCCCCCTTTTTGTTATCATCAAGTAGAGTGGATGTAGAAGTTTGTGCAGCCACCAGCTTTTGCAGCAACTGAGTTTGTTGTGCTTGATATAGCTGGATACCTGTGAGAGATGCTTCAATTGCAGTTAAGCTTGCATCCAGGGAATCCACTTTAGTGACAAGATCAAAATTCTTCCTTAGTTGTCTTTTAATGTCAGACATTGTTGCATCTGGAAGTTTAGCATCCAATCTTTCAGAGACATCCTTCTTTACTTGGTCAATCTCAATTTTGATAGAAGTGACATCCTGATTGTGTTGAAGAGCTTGGATTTGATGTAATTGTAGAGAGTTGAGATGTGCCTGTAAGAGCTTCGTGGTGCTAGCATTTGTAGTGGATTGAAGAGCATTATGTGTCTCTTGAAATTGATGGATGAGAGTGGTCTTCAAGTGTTGAACATCACATTCATTGGAAAATGCCCAGGAAGGTAGGCCAGATCTGGAGCTGGGGCCTTCTTCTCCCCCTATGTTCATTCATCATCATCTTTATCTCCAAAGAACTCTTCAGAACAACCAGCTTCATAGTCAATGTCATTACCAGCTGTAGAAGGCATGGAGGTGATATCATCCTTGGCTCTCTGCATAGATTCAGTTGTATGGACCAAGTTGGGCATCTTTTCTGCAGCCACATTACCTTGTTCAGCTAGAACTTGATATGCTGACACAGGGTGAGTAAATGCCTCAGCTTCAAAAGAAACAGAGTCTAAAACAGCTTGACATTCTTGCTGAATTAGCTATTTCTTGTCAGCCTCATTGACATCCATTAACTCACTTACAATTGGCTCTTCTCATTCAGATGTACCTTCTTTTCTCTCAATTTCTCTCTGTTTTTACATCAAGGGCTCCCATTGGCTTCCCACCCTCACACCCTCACCTTCACCATCTAAGGTGAGACTCCCCTCACTCACTTTTGCCAGACCTAAAGAAATGGTCTGCATTGGTTCACCCATTTCCTCTCCTTTTACCTGGAAGCAACCCAGCCTCTCACTCAATTCACTCCCTGCCCTCAGTCCTAAGAGTGACTGTACTACTACTAGGTCATCTGCACTTGTGACAATTGTTGGGATTTGAAGTTGTGCAGAGAGTACCGATGGATGAGGAACATCCATCGGGATAGTAGTTAGGCTAGCCGACGGATGACTGCTGTTAGGCACATCCGTCGGGATACAATCACTACTCGACGGATGAACAATATCCACCGGGATAGAAGAAATGAATGAGTTTGGAGTGGAGACTATTGTAGACTCTATGCAGATTGATTAAAATTTAGGCACAGATGTCTCAATAGACTCAAAAAAGAATTGGCAAGTGAACCAACAAATCATCTCAAAGATGATGCTCACTTGCTTGGATTTTTGGCTTCTCCAATAAAGTTAAAGATGGAGAATTTGGAAGTGATGTATGAATCATGTCTACATCCAGTGAGTGTATGGGTGAATTTGGTGTTTCAGGTGCTTCAATTATTAATGATTTTGGTTGTGACTCCACATTTATTGGAGTCACATCAAGCTGACATTGAGATGGTGCAGTAACTGAGTCTTTAGCTCCAGTTTGCACTGTGTGTGTTCTCTGTGCATCCCCAAAGATTTTCGATCTTTTCTTTCTGGCATAAGTCTGTGGTAAACTTGTGTCCCTAACCCTCTTGGCTTATGCTCCTGGTTGGGAGCTTGTTTCAATAGTACCATCTTTTTGGGAGGATGAAATTAGAATTGAGGTGATTTCCTTATTAACAACCACAATTTTGTTGGGAAATTATGGTGTGGCAAGTGTAATAACCCCAAAATTTTTGAACTTTTAGTAACCCTTATGAATAGTGTTTTGCTGATTATGCTGAATAAAAAAACTTTCCATGCCACACTATGTAGGGGTTCTTCTATTGTTATTCTGAGATCTTATTAGTACTTTATATGGGATATAAGTGTATGTAAAGATCGTCAGAATCCAAATTCGAACACTTTGATTTTTCCCGAAAATCCATCAGATACCGAAAGAATTGAGTATAAGGGAACATGATAAAAAGGATTTAAATTCAAGGATTATAAGAAAGGATCATAAAGGGAATATAATGTACTGAGAAAGGTTAAGGGAACCCAAGTAATAAGATCCCGGGTATGATCCCTCAAATGATAAACGAAAACGAAAGTTAAGCGAACCGTATAACAGATCAGTGGTCATTAGCCAAGTAATTAGGAGCTAATCAAAGAGGTTAGTGAGGATGATGTCATCAAACCAATAAGAAGAGGACAAGCATGGGAAGATGACATAAGAATGATGACCTAAGCATGACCAAAAAGGAAGGAAGGTTGGTTGATTATAAACCACACAAAATTCACCATGGTTAAAAGGTAATAAATCAAAACAAAAGTGGATCAACCAAGCTAAACAAATCAAAAAACACAAAAACAAAGTTGACTCTCATTATTCAAGAGAAGCTCTCGGCTTTTCTTGATTTTCAAAGAGGAAAATTTCAAAATCCAAGATCCAACCATTGTTAAATTGCAAGGTAATTATCCAAGGTTCCTTATGATTAGTTATGGCTATCCTAGGAGTTTAAGCTCCAAATTCCTTCACAATCTCTTTCAATAAATCATTTATGAAGAGTGTGAATAGTGTTTTCAAGAAATTTAAATTGTTTGATCTTGTGTTTTTGGTTAGATTAAGCTTTGGTAAGGACTTTCAAAGGTGATTCCAAGCTCCTTAGTTACTCTTACTCACCAAGGAAGGTATAATCTCTTAACCTAACATTGTTATTAAATATTAAGAGCTTATTATGAGTAGGATACTTCATGAGAAGCATGGTGATTGAATATGTAGAGATTAGTTGGTTTTGTGATGTTTTTGGAGTTGTAAATCTTGGTAATTAATTAATGAACTTAAGAATAGTTTTAGTTCATGTTTGAGAATAATATAAATTGTAAAACTTGAGGTGTTGGGGCTGTTTTAGTAATTTATGGATGGAGTTTGGTTGTATGGTTGAATTGTGGTTGATTGTGGATTGATTTGGAGTAGGATAAAATTTGGTAATCGCGTAAACATAGCTGTCGTAATGCCCGATTTACTTTAGACTGTTTTTGTTCTTAACATCAGAACCCATGAACTCACTATTAGGTTCTGACCATTACCATGATTAGATAGTTCATGTTATGAGCTTCGTTTTGATATGTGGTTTGTTTGAATCCGATGTACGGTTTAGGAGAAACGATCGTTTTAAGTAACGGCGCTTTGCGACCGAACCATTACCCCTCGCCTTACTTTGAAACCTTGGTTAAGGACTTTAAATGACTAATTGGGGTATGAAACAATTATGTTGAGTGGATTAGGCAGTTGGTAAGGTACTCGCGAAAGAATCGCCTTAAAACTCTTAATGGTTAATTTATTAAAAATGGTGGAGCCGAGTGTACTCGAGCGACTTAAATGAATCATTAAGCGCGAAAGCGAACGTTAGGGCTCTAAATGGTTAAAGTATAGTTTCTTAAGCGATCGTGGTTTAATTCCGGCTTATGTTGTTGTTCATAGGTTACCGGACCCACTCTAAGCTTAAGTCTACCCCGGAACACTCAGGCAAGTTTTCTACCCGTTATACTGTTGTTGTGATGTAAATATATGTATATGCATTATCTTGTGATAATTGCATGATTGTTATTAGCAAATCTTACGATATATTGGAGCATTTGATACGGTATATATGCATGTCTGTTTCGTAATCTTGATATTTAATTGTTGATTCAATTGCTTATAAGTTGCATAATACCTATGCTAGAGATAAGCAGTAGTTGCGTATACCCTTAGTATAGGGGACCCAAAGGTGAACATTTTTCTAAACCGGGAGTCGATGTTCCCGAGTATAATATATATATATATATATATATTGATATAGTTTTCAAAACTATTAATAGAATAAGGTTTATTCGATAACTTTATTTTATTTAATGAATATTATTCTGAATATTCATTCGAGGACTTATGACTCCGCTTACTTTATTTAATGAATATTACTTTGAATATTCATTCGAGGACTTATGACTCCGTTTATTTTATTTAATGAATATTATTTTGAATATTCATTCGAGGACTTATGACTCCGTTTATTTTATTTAATGAATATTATTTTGAATATTCATTCGAGGACTTATGACTCCGTTTATTTTATTTAATGAATATTATTTTGAATATTCGTTCGAGGACTTACGACTCTCTTTATTCTGTTTAATGAATATTATTTTGAATATTCATTCGAGGACTTATGACCCCGCTTATTTACTAAATAATATTCTTTATTTTATTAAAGAATAATGTTTCGATAATCAAACTTATTTTCGATTATTCAAATAAATATCATACTTTCGTATAAGTATATCTTTGGTTATTAATATTCATTTCAAGTATGAGTTTTAAAACTTCTACTTCAATTATTTTTATAAAGATTATTCTTTATGGGAATATTATTTAAATAATAATATTCAGATATTTTCTAATATATTGGGACTGATTTATTTTATTAAATCAGCATTACTCCAAACATTCTTAAAAATATTTTCGAGTCTTCAAATGATTTTTAAAAGTTAGGGCGGATCCCAAAACTCATTTTTATATTTAAGATCCTCCTTTCGAAGGGGTTTCGAAGGGGATTTAAATACTCGCTCAAAACCTGAGGGATCCGACTCTGTGGTGTATTTTATATTCGCAACGAGGTTGCTGTTTTGAGAAAACAATTTGATTAGTTGCCCAACGTTCGGGAAGTAAGTCCATCTAATTGAGTCGGCATAAGCGACATGCCGGGGTACGGTCTATGAAGGTGTAAGAGGCTAGGTGACAGTCCATCCACGCGTGAGTGGCCGGATAAGGGTCTAGCGCGAGGTCCTAATACGGCCAGGGTGATGACCGGCGAGGAATTCATCCATCTATAGTAAAAAAGGTTACTTATTGGTATCTTTGCCTGATCAGCGAGATATCGGGTTTATGCCAAAATTCTTTTCTTTCCAATTCATTGGATATTGCAACTCTGTTCATACTTTACATGACAGAGGTTTTCAGGAAATGTGTGAGAGATATATATGGATATATCTATATCGGGACTTAATGAAGTATCTCGTAACTTCATTTCATTCAATAATATTTCAAAGATTGAATCTATTCAAGTCTTACCTTGTAGTCTCATCTGTGTGATGAACTTTTGAAACTAATTATAACTTGAACGGTGGTAGTTCAAGTAGTATTCGGAAAAGATATAAGTATATGGGAGTATTAACTTCATCTTTTCAACTTATATCTAGTAAATGATTATCTTATGCATGACAAAGATTTTAAGAAAAACGTTGAGACAAGGTTAGATATATGAGATCACCTTGCAACGATATTTTATACAGTTATAAACGGGAACTCTGTGTATATTATGCATGGAAGAGGATTCTAAGATTTTGAAAAGTATATATACTTATATACTGAATATTTTGTGACTTGGGCGCGTTAAGATATCAAACTTGGTTCATTTCTTCTTGACCAAGACTTTCATGAGTACTATGAGAATGCTCATATATTGTTAATTATTATACATATTATTTCGGTGGGCTTGTTGCTCACCCTTGCTTTCT
Source organism: Apium graveolens (assembly GCF_009905375.1). Lineage (NCBI taxonomy): Eukaryota > Viridiplantae > Streptophyta > Magnoliopsida > Apiales > Apiaceae > Apium > Apium graveolens. Next base: position 240,441,331 of record NC_133654.1, read on the forward strand.
TCTTTCATCACACAACAACAGATAGACAAGATGAACATGATCAAGCTCCCAATTCGCGAGCGGATAGGAAATGTTCCGCAGTTTCCTGTAGGCGTTGATGCCGTTGTAGCTGAGGTAGGGTCTACCAATAGGCTAGGCTTTCAACTTTTGATGTACAGGACTTATGTATATTTATGAATTATAATAATGGCAAAGAATATGTAAATTTATTCAGAAACCCTTTTGAGGTGTAATGACTTATAATTGTGGAATAAAATGACTTGTGTTATTGTTTGGTATTCATCTCTGAGACTATAACTTGTGGTGTGTGTGTATATTGTGGGGTCACAGTACGAAGTAGTTGGTTGATTATTAAGATCAAGTATTATTAAGGGAAATGGAACTCGTGACAACCCGGATCCCCGACCCTGGATTTGGGGGTGTTACAGAAATGGTATCAGAGCCAAGCGTTATAAACCTCAGAGATGATGTGGCGTTAATATAATAAGTTCACTAAGATAATAAGAACTCTTGCCAAGTTCATAGTCGGACTACCTAGCGTAGTACTGACAATTAAAACCCTTATAAGAACCCTTATAAATATCATGATAGTAACATAGTTCGTTCTCATATAGGGCAGCGGGGCACCGAACCCTGAGGTTCAGGGGCATCAGCATGAGGATGTTTTATTTCATATTGGAGATCAAATTGTGAATCCAATAGAGTACCCTAACGAGGGACCGGATGAGATTCATATTGAGAATGTTGCGGTAGAGGATGTTATCCCAGAAGGGATTGTTGCTGAGGAGGATCTCGTGGAGGATCCTGACGAGAATGAAGAGAGGACCGCTGAGGAATTAATGACCGTAGTCAGGGCGACTACCAGAGCTAGAATGGCCGTGAGGGTGGCATAAGAAGATAAAGAGTTACCAAGGGCACAAAGGATAATGAGGGCAGAAGGAGTGGGGCCTTCCACGGCACCAATTATACCAGTATCAGACCCTCTTCCAGAGGTTCCTGTAGACATCCATGAGGTTCCACCAATTCCTGTTCCCTCCCCTGTACAGAGCCCATCACCTACTGAGGCAATGCCACCTTTATCTCCTGCACCATGGTCACCTGATACCGTGCTTGGTTATCTATTTGGATCTCCTGGGTCTGCACCACCTGTACCCCATGGACTGCTAGATGCTACCACTCAGGCTTCTCTTATCACCGATTATTATATGACTTTGGGTGGCCTGTCTGAGGCCCGTAATGTTAGGAGTGATCTGTTGGATCGACTTACTGCACCAAAGATTGAGGGCGGGGTACTTCCGGCAGGATTAGCTTATAGCATGGAAAGGATTGAGGCTACCACCCGAATTACAGCTAGAGGCCATCTTGAGGGTCAGATTGATCCAGCTCTACTTGCAACTATCTTAGACCTCATCACCGCTTTAATGGAGCAGGTTAGGGATGTCGTGCGTGCCCGCATTTCTTGATCCATATTATTGTGCAGAGTCTGAGCAATTTGACAAGGATTTCCTGCAGTACCGCTTTTGGAGGATTAGCCTAAATTATGAATGATTAGTTTTAATGACTAGATGATTATCTATGGTAGTACTTTTGGGATAGAAGCGATCAGCTCAAATGATGTAATTCTCTTTAATGTGTTTAGTTGTTGTACCCTCGAACAAATGGTTAAGTATATATTCGTTAATTTCAGTTCAGACCAGTTTGTTTGTGATAAGTTCATATTGTTAATTGCGCTGTGAACACTTAAGAAAGTGTCATGAAGTTTATAGAACTTGAGAATTCATAATTTGCAATCATGCAAGGACTGAACGAGGGAAGGATTTAAGCAAAGTAAGTAAGACAGATATCCAGCGATTTTCAAAAATTTTCCAAGCATTATGCCCCCACGAGGAATGAGTTTAGGGGCAAACCTTGAATGTGATAATCAGGGAGGTCGCAATTAAGATATAAGGAAACAGAAAGTCGAGTAAGGAAAGGAGACCCGAGACGGTACTCCTATACGGCAATTCATGGACCTACCTAAACAAAACTTATACTTTTATACCTAACCACCACCTTGAGGAAGCAATGCGGTAGGAAATTCTTTCAGGACCTTTAAGTCGCTAAGCTCTCAGAGTTCCAAGGAACAAGCTGAGCTAGCCGAGGCAAGAGCCTGGCTAAAGGAAATCGAGGAATCATTTGAGATTCTAAATGATTGACGAATCACAAAAGACTGTTTTTGTCACTTACCCTCCTAAGAGAGAGACCACCCGCTGGTGGAAGGCTAAGAAAGATAGAGAGATAGTGTAAAAGCTTTAGAGCCAGAACAAAGGCAGACGAGTATGATGAATTATGAATCTAAGTTGTAAAAGTTGTCAAGATTCGTTCTGAGGACGCGAATCCAGAATGACGGGATGTTTGAAATCAGTGCTTGTGTTGTGTTGGTTCATGAAATGATTGTAAGAGAAAGGAAAAAAACTGAAGTGGAAAGGAATATAAAGGCAATAGAGTTTGAGGAATGATGAGGGAGTTGGGTATGAGGAAACCCTAAAGAATCATAGTAATAGAAAAAGAAAAGTATGTGATCGTCAGGATGAGGATGATTCACTATGAGTTAAAAGTTGATGGTTGAAGGCATAAGAGATGTACATATTGTACCCCTTTAAGTTGGGAGAATTTGAGGAAACCTTGAGATAGTTCGAAGGATAAATAATGAGACGCGGATAGACTGGGGAGACAAGAAAGTAGGAAATTAGGAAAATTGGATGAAGGAAGTGACCTTTAAGAATGTGAAGTGTAAGACCGGTGGCATGATACCCAGAAAGGGAGACGCCGGGTATGAAAGACATCCCAACATTGAGATGACTGTTGAGATAAACAACAAAAGTAAATGAGGAATTATTAAGAAGAAGTTCACGTTGAACACGACCAATATCTTCCAGGACATCCCTGTTGTCATTACCAAATTAGGAAAGAAAAGCGGGTAACCATTGTTATCTTTTGAAGGCCATATGTGTTGACCTCAGTTCGAATAAGGATGTTATTATGAAATTGGTATAGACTATCTGGGTGGGAATGATTGAATAAGACACCCTTATCAGGGATATATGACTTGATTTATCCATGGAAGGATGCATATACCTTTTTAAAGGTGGAATTAAGGATGGAACATCTGTAACTTAGAATGAATCCTAGGGGAATGCATAAAGGTTGGCATTTCACCCTTAATAGGGATAGTATGAGTTTTGATAGTATAAATTGGAAAGGATTAAGGTAACAACAACCTTTAAGGATCAGTGGAGAAATTTTTCAGAAGTATATAGACAATGATTCTGGTATTAGTAAATGGTATCTTGATATGCCCTATGCCTAGGGTGTACCTGATGAAGGATTTAAGGATAACCTTAGAGGTTTTACAAGGAGAAAGGTAATATTCAAAGTTCTCAAGAATAGAAATTTTGATAAAGGAAATGTGACGTAATTATAATAATGCCAGGTGGGGCACATGTTGAACCAGAAGAAAGTATAGATTGACCCAATAAGGGTCGAGATTGGTGAAATCAAGAAGGACCCAAAATAAGAGACGTCCTAAGTATGATCAAGAATCAATCATGACAATGTTAACCTCTAAAAGACCGAGGCAATAACTTATGGAAAAGTGATGATATATTTTTTTTACCAAGCCATAATGAAGAGCATTTTCACACAAGCAGTGATTGGAGATGAGGTAGAAAATTTAGTTGAAGGTCATTTAAAAGACATTGATTATAAGGAAATTTTACTATCAGAAAAGGCCAAAGAGGTGGCCAACACTTTAAGTGTAAGAGGACAATTATCGACGCTCGTGCCAGAAGAATACAATAATAATGGTTAAAGCCGTGAAGGTTGTATTATGGTTTGGAAGATTGACATTCCTTCTGATGACTGTGCAATACCCAACCGTAATAGTAGTTTGGTAAAGGTTTAATTCGTATAATCGCCATGAACGGGCTATCTATCTTAGAAGGTACTATCTTGAGATAAGCCAGGACCATGTTATAGAATGACTAAATGAACTTTTGAGATGCATGTCTCCCAATAAAGACATATGATTAAGAATGGTATTAACCTGCTATCGTTGCCTTCATTGAAACTCTTCTGCAATTTTTTCTGCTTCATGTCATATGTACGTCAAGTTCAGGAGTGTTCTTCATGAATCATGAATGGTGATCATGTTACCTCCTTAAAAGAATTCGATACGAGATGTATGGACTCCGTATGGTTAGCTATTAAGACTTCATGGAAAATGAATGACTACAGTAGGTCAACGGTGGACCCTAGTAGTGCATGAATGATTCTGCGGGTAATGAGCCGATTAATTACAACCGTGAGAGTTGTATTGGAATGGATGTTGAGATTATGTACCACTAATCGGGTTGTGGTGATGTATAAGTTATCATTGATAGACTAATTAAGTCGATTATCTACCTATTGAATACTTATTCCTTTTTGTCAATAGAGAGTCGTATTACTATACGAGGAAGGTTGCAGTACAAGCATAGAATTCTAGTAACGATGATGTCTAAAATGAGATCCCAGATTTGATTTTCGATGTCGAGGGAGTTTCAAAGGTGATTGTGTATAAGCTCGAGGAAGAGCATGGGTCCATAGAATGATGGACGGAATAGCAAAAATATTTAGGCTTGTGAAATATGATGCTATAATATTGATGTTGATATATATACGTATATGTTTTGTTCTCCTATGACAAACCTCTATAGTTCAGAGGTAGATTCCAAGCCAGATATTTATGGCAATAAAGTTTTTACGTATATACAATTCTCTTCAGTTCGTTCTTTTCTCTTCTTTTCATTTCATGTAAGCTGAGAAGAACAACCCTTCCAGAAGGGGAGGTATTGCCGAATGACTATCTATCTGTGTGATAGAAGCCTAGTAGGATACCACATGTTGTTTAATTGCTTGTCAAGTACTAAAGGCTGGCCACCTTCTGTACTAACTATGCGATATAACAAGTGTTCATGATTACAGTGATCTCTCAATAAATTCTTTTACTTCTATACGATGGATCAAGCTTTCAAAGATAGAAGCAGCTAGAAATGAGTAGTATCAGTGTGGTGGTATTCCGAATCTAACACGTTCGTGATACTAAGGTTGACAAAATTTTTAAAAGGTTATTATAACACCCCCAAATCCGGGGTCGGGGATCCGGGTTGTCACGAGTTCCATTTCCCTTAATAACACCCAATCTTAATAAATAATCAACTACTCTGTACTGTGACCCCACAATAAACACACACACACCACAAGTTATAGTCTCAGAGATGAATATCCAAAAATAATCACAAGTCATTTTATTCCACAATTATATGCCAATGCACCTTAAACAGGCTTCTGAATAAATTTACATTTCTTTGCCACTATTACAATTCATGATATACATAAGTCTGGTACATTATTAGTTGAAAACTTAGCCTATTGGTAATTTCTACCTCAGCTACAGCAGCCTCAACACTTCCAGATAGCTGCGGTACGTTTCCTATCCGCTTGCGAATTGGGAGCTTGGTCCTGTTCATCTTATCTATCTGATGTTGTGTGATGAAAGAAGAAAGCAAGGGTGAGCAGCAAGCCCACCAAAATAATATGTATAATGATTTACAGTATATGAGCCTTCTCATAGTACTCATGAAAGTCTTGGTCAAAAGAAATGAACCAAGTTTGATATCTTAATGCGATGAAAATGCAAAATATTCAGTATATATACATATATACTTTTCAAAATCTTGGAAGTCCTCTTCCATGCATAATATACACAAAGTTCCAGTTTATAACTGTATAAAAATATCGTTGTAAGGTGATCTCATATATCTAACCTTGTCTCAACATTTTTCTGAAAATCTTTGTCATGCATAAGATAATCATTTACTAGATATAAGTTTAAAAGATGAAGTTACCAGATACTCCAATATACTTATATCTTTTCCAAATACTACTTGAACTACCACCGTTCAAGTTATAATTAGTTCAAAAGTTCATCTCACTGATGAGACTACAAGATAAGAATTGTATAGATTCAATCTTTGAAATATTTTGAAGGAAATGAAGTTATGATATACCTCATTAAGTCCCGATATATATATACACTTATATATATATACATACGTTTCCTGAAAACCTCTGTCATGTAAAGTATGAACATAATTGCAATATCCAATAAATTTGGAAAGGAAAGAATTTTGGCATAAACCTGATATCTTGCTGATCAGGCAAAGATACCAATAGGTAACCTTTTCTACTAGTAGATGGACGAATTCCCCACTGGTCATCACCCTGGTCGCAATAGGACCTTATGCTGGACTGCCACTCAGCCACTTATGCATTTGATGGACTCCCACTGAGCCACTTACACCATCATGGACGCCCACTGAGCCTATGTTGCTTATGCCGACTCAATAGATGGACTTACTTCCCGAACGTTGGGTAAGTAATCAATTCATTTACCAAAACTGCAACCTTGTTGCGAATATAAAATACACCATAGAGCCGGATCCCCTAGATTTTTGAGCGAGTATTCAAGTCCCCTTAAAATGGAAGATCTTGAATTTGAAAACAAGTTTTGGGATCCGCTCTACCCTTTTTAAATTCATTTTGATGACTCGAAAACATTTTTAAGAATGTTTGGAGTAATACTTTAATAAATCAGTCCCGATATGAAAGAAATATCTGAATATTATTATTTAAATAATATTCCCATAAAGAATAATTGAGGTAGAAGTTGGAAAACTTATACTTGAAATGAATAGCAAATAATCAAAGATATACTTATACGAAAGTAATATCTTTATTTAAATATCAAAAGTAAGTTTGATTATCGAACATTATTCTTAAATAAAATAAAGAATATTATTAAATAATAAGCGGAGTCATAATACCTCGAATGAATATTATAAATAATATTCATTAAATAAAATAAAGGAGTCAATACATCCTCAAATGACTATCCAATTAATAATCATTAAATAATATAAACTGAGTCATAAGCCCTCGAATGAATATTCGAAATAATATTCAATAATAAAATAAAGGAGTCATAAGTCCTCGGATGAATATTCGAAATAATATTCAATAATAAAATAAAGTTATCAAATAAACCTTATTCGATTAATAGTTTTGAAAACTATAACCATATATATATATAAAAATATATATATATATACATATATACAAAATTTACTCGGGATCCTCGACTCCCAGTTTTAGAAAATATTTTCACCTTTGGGTCCCTATAATAAGGGTATATGCAAAATACTGCTATCCTCTAGCATAGGTATTATCAACTGAACCAACAGATATATATGGCAAGAATACGAAAAAGGCATGCATATGTACCATATAACATGCTACAATATATCGCAACATTTGCTAATTAACCAACATGCATCTACCGCAAGATAATGCATATACATATATACATCACAACAACAGTATAACGGGTAGAAAACTTGCCTGAGCGACTTGGGGTGATAAAAGCCTCGGGACGAGTCTCGTAACCTATAAACAACAAGTAAGTTGGAATTAAACCAAAGTCACTTGTAAATCTATACTTTGACTAACTTAGACTCTAACGCTTGTTTTGCGCTTATTGATTCTCTTAAGTCACTCGAGTACCCTCGGCTCCACCATTTTTAATAAATTAACCTTTACGAGTTTTAAGGCGATTCCTTCGTGAGTGTCTTACCAACTGCCTATTACACTTTACATAAATGTTTCATACTCCAATTAGCCATTTAAGATCTTTAACCTAGGTTTCAAAGTAAGGCGAGGGATAATGTTTCGTTCGCGAAACGCCGTTACTTAAAACGGTCGTTTCTCCTAAACCGTACATCGGAATCAAACGAACTACATATCAAAACGAAGCTCGTAACATGAACTACCTAAACATGGCAATGGTCAAAATCTAGCAGGGGGTTCTCGGGTCCTAATGTTATGCACAAAAGCAGTCTAAAGAAAATCGGACGTTACGACGGCTATGTTTACGTGATTTCCCAAATTAAACCATTCCAAATCAACCACAATTCAACCCACAATCAATCATACCAGCAACATCCATCCAAACCACATCATAACAGCCCCAACAAATCCACATTAACCATTTATACTTATTCCCCACATGAACTAAAAGCTTTACTTAGGTTCTTTAACTAATTATCAAGATTTACAACTCCAAAAATACCACAAAACCAATTAATCTCTACAACTCAACAAAACTTCAAACAATCAAGCATCATGCTTCACATAAACTATATCAATCATATTCAATCCTAATTACTCAAAACTAAAGCTAGGGTTTTGTAGTTTATACCTTCCTTGGAGAGTGGAGAATCAAGAGAATGGCTTGGAATCACCCTTAAAGTCCTTATCCAAGCTTAATCTAAACAAAACTTCAAGAAAAAAAATTTTAGTTCTTGAAAAACACTATTCACCATCTTCTTTCATGATTTATAGAAAAATATTGGCTTGGAATTAGAAGCTTAAACTTATAGGAAGTATGTAACTATCCATGGGGAAGCTTAGATAATTACCTTGCTAAATAGTAAGTGGTGGAGCTTGGATCTTCATTTTTTAAGAAAGAAGCCGAGAGCATGAAGAAGAAAGAGAGATTTTTTTGTGTTTTGATGAAAATGATTTGCTTGGCTTGGTAGATTTGGTTTTGTTTTTTGTTTTAGTTAATTACCTAATTAACCTTGGACTTTGTGTGGTTCTCATTCAACCACACCTCCTTCCTTCCCATGTCATGCTTGTGTCATCCTCATGATGTCATCCTCCCCTCCTTGTCCTCTTCTCATTGGTTGGGTGACATCATCCTCTCTAATCCCTTTGATTAACTTCCTAATTGTTTGCCTAATGACCGCTGATCTGTTATACGGTTCGCTTAACTTTCGTTTTCGTTTATCGTTTGAGGGATCATACCCAGGATCTTATTACTTAGGTTCCCTTAACCTTTCTCAATACATTATATTCCTTTTTATGATTCTCTCTTATAATCCTTTAATTTAAATCCTTCGTATCCTGTTACCTTATATTCAATTCTTTTCGTATCTAGTGGATTTTCGGGAAAAATCAAAGTGTTTGAATTTGGATTTTGACGATCTTTACATACACTTATATCCCATATAAAGTACTAATAAAATCTCAGAATATCCATATCAGAACCCCTACATAGTGTGGCATGAAAAGTTTTCTCATTTAGCAAAAACACTATTCATAAGGGTTTCAAAAATTTCCAAAAATTGGGGTTATTACAGTCTCCCCTCCTTAAAAGGATTCCGTCCCGGAATCAGATAGAAAATGAATAGGGATATATTTTTTTTAACATTGCACTTTCTAACTCTCGAGTAAATTTTCCCACATTGTGGTCCTTCCATCAAACTCTGAATAGTTTGATAACCCTTCTCCTAAGCACTTGTTCCTTTTCGATCTATAACCCTTTCTGGTTGCTCCCTATAGGTTATGTCTGGTCGCATGCCTATGCGCTCATATGCCCCTATTTATCTGGCATCCGAATTACACTTCCTTAACATTGATATGTGAAACATGTTATGACTTGCTACAGGTTCGGGGGTAGGGCTAGCTCGTAAGCTAACTTTCCAATCCGTCTTAATATCTCAAAGGTCCAATGTATCTTGGGCTGAGTTTTCCTTTCTTTCCGAATCTCATTAACCCCTTCCAAGGGAATACCTATAACAACACTAGGTCCCCTACTTCCCATTCCTTATCCTTTCGTGTCAAATCAGCATACCTCTTATGTCCATCTTGGGTTACTACCAGCCATCCTCTGATTAGATCTATTATATCCCTGGTCCTTTGGACTACTGCGGGTTCGAGCATCTTACGCTCTACAACTTCATCCTAACATAAGGGAGATCGACATTGTCTTCCCTCAAAAATCTCATATGGCGATATCTCAATACTGACATATGATCTATTGTCGTGAGAAAGCTCAATCCACGTTATGTGATCATTCCAATTTTTTTCAAGTCTATTGCACAGACTCTCATTATAGCTTCTAGCATTATAGCTTTTGCTTCTCAATACCCATTCTTTTCCAGTTCGTAATCGCTACTACCTTCCGTTCCTAATATTATACTGGTTACACCTTTGCTCGTTAGCATTCTATAACCTTTTAATACACGCGTCAACCTTAGTATCACGAATGTGTTTCCATTCCGAATACCACCATAACTTTACTACTCCTTTTTCAGTTGTTTCTATTTTCCAAAATTTGATCAATCATATAGAAGTAAAGGAATTTGTTGAGAGATCACTATGATCATGAACACTTGTTACATTGCATAGTTAGTACAGAAGGTGGCCAGCCTTTAGTACTTGACAAGCAATTAAACAATAGCTGGTATCCTACTCGGCTTCTATCACACAGATAGATAGTCATTCGGCAATACCTCCCCTTCTGGAAGGGTTGTTCTTCTCAGTTATATGAAATGAAAAGAAGAGAAAAGAACGAACTGAAGAGAATTGTATATATGAAAAAATATTGCCATAAAATATCTGGCTTGGAACCTACCTCTGAATTATAGAGGTTTGCAATAGAAGAAAAAAATATATATGTATTTATATCAACATCAAGTATTATAGCATCGCATTTCACGTGCCTAAATATTTTTTCTATTCCGTCCATCATTCTATGGACCCATGCTCTTCCTCGAGCTTATACTCAATCACCTTTGAAACTCCCTCGACATCGAAAATCGAATCTGGAATCTCATTTTATACATCATCGATACTAGAATTCTGTGCTTGCACCGCAACCTTCCTCGTATAGTAATACGACTCTCTATTGATAAGAGGGAATAAATATTCAATAGGTAGATACTCTACTTAATTAGTCTATCAATGATAACTTATACACTACCACGACCCGATTAGTGGTACTCAACCTCAACATCCATTCCAATACAACTCTCACGGTTGTAATCAGCTCATTACTCGCAGAATCATTGTTGCATTACTATGGTCCACCACTGACCTACTGTCGTCATTCACTTTTCATGAAATCTTAATATCTAACCATACGGAGTCCATACATGTCGTATCAAATCCTTCTAAGGAGGTAACATAATCACCATTCCTGATTCATGAAGAACACTCCTGATCCTGACATACATACATGACATGAAGCAGATAAAATTGCAGAAGAGTTTCAATCAAAGCAACGATAGCAGGTTAATACCATTCTAAATTATATGCCTTAAATAGAAGACTTACTCAAAGGTTCGTCTAGTCCTTTTTGAAACATGGTCCTGGCTTATCTCAGGATAGGACCTTCTAAGATAGATAGCCCGCTCATGGCGATTACACAAATTAAACCTCTACCAAACTACTATTACGGTTGGGTATTGCACAGTCATCAGAAGGAATGTCAATCTTCCAAACCATAATACAACCTTCATAGCTTTAACCATCATCAATGTATTCCTTTGGCACAAGCGCCTATAATTATCCTCTTACCTTTAAAGTGTCGGCCACCTCTTTGGCCTTTCATGATAGTAAAATTTCCTTACAATCAATGTCATTTTAACCACCTCCAAATAAATTTTCTACCTCATTTCAATCACAGCTTATGTGAAGATGTTTTCCTTAAAATCTGATGAGTAAAAAAAAAATATCACCATTTTCCATAAGTTATTGCCTCAGTCTTTAGAGGTTAATCACTATCGCGACTGACTCTCGATCGTACTTAGATCATCTTTTGTCTTAAGTCCTAATTGCCCTGAACAATTTCGACCATTACTGGTTCGATCCATACCTTCTCGTGGTTTAACACGTGCCTCACTTGGCGTCATATTTCCTTTATCAACATTTCTATTCTTGAAAATTTTGAATTTTACCTTTCTTCTTGTAAAACCTCTAAGGTTATCCTTCAATCGTTCCTCATGTATTCCCTAGATACAGGGCATATCAAAATACCATTTACTAATACTAGAACCATTGTCTATATACTTCTGAAAATTTCTCCACTGATCCTTAAAGGTTGTTGTTACCTTAACCCTTTCCAAATCATACTGTCAAAACTCATACTGTCCCTATTAAGGGTGAAATGCCAACCTTTATGCATTCCCCTAGGATTCATTTTAAGTTACCGATGTTCTATCCTTAATTCCACCTTTAAAAGGTGTTAGGAATATATGTGCATTAGTTTGATGATATGTTTAACAAAACACTTAAGTAGAAATCTAGTGTTTGTAGCCTCAACGGATAAGACCATTTTGGCTATCCGTTGATGGTGTAGCTTTACTTAGAAATAAGTCTAGTGTTGTAGCACATTTCAGTCTCTAAATTTGAGATATAATTCTTAAATGTTGAGGGAAATTATAAGTCATGTTGACTACTAGAGGATATGCAGATAGGAAGGCCAATTGTAAGTATTTCATGCCTTGTAATTTTGTATAAATGAAAATGGTGTCAACGGATAACTTAAAGACCTTCAACGGATGTCTCTAAAGCTTCAACGGATAACATCCTTCAACGGATGAGTGCATCAACGGATAGAGCTTCAACTGCTAACACATCAACGGATGAAGCCATCAACGGATGAAGGCTTCAACGGATGTTCTGTTAGATAGAAGTTGACAAGTGGTAGTTGTACCTACAAACAGAGGCACATGGGTTGATAGAGACAACTGAGATGTGGTAGCCTATTTCAGGAACATCAGAAAAAGCAGCCGTTCTACTCTAGTATAAAGAGGCAATAGTCAACAATACACTGGAGTAAAATGGAGAAGAAACAAGTGGAGAACTTATTTTATAATTGTACTTTTTATCTTTGTCTTCACTTGTAAACTTGGTAATATATAAACCAATAGCAGCTAGTAATTAGAAATGAATTTTTCCAGAACTGTTTAGAAAAATCTTGAGAGAAAAATTATCTAGTTTGTACTAGGATGCAGCTGTGATCAACTTCTTGAATCACAGATTTTCTGAAATACCATCTCTGGTGGAACAACAATCCACCAGAAAAGTTTTTAAGGTCTGTTGTGTTCTTTACATTAGTGTTTGAATATATATCTGTCTGTATTAGCTTAAAGCAATTCATACACTTGTTTATCTTAAACATATAGCCTTTGAAACTGCTCAAAACTTGAAAAAGTTATGAGATTTACATTCAACCCCCCTTCTGTAAATCTCATTGTTAGTTCATTAGGAATAACAATTGGTATCAGAGCGAGCTCTTGACACACAAAGAGTTTAAAGATCTTGGAAACTAACAAAGATGAGTAAGAAGGATATTGGAGTAAAAATCCCAGTTCTTGACAAAGACAGTTATCACCATTGGAAGGTGAAAATGCACCTTCATCTACTCTCCCAAGATGAAGGTTATGTAAACTGCATTGAGAATGGTCCTCACATTCCCCACAAAGTAGCCACAGTTGCTACAGCCACAATTGTTGTTGGTCAATCCATTCCAAAACCTAGAGCAGAATCGACAATGGAAGACACAGAAGAAGTCCACAAGGATAAGAAGGCTATGAACATTTTGTTTAATGGTCTTGACAAGGATATGTTTGATAATGTGATAAATTGCACAACTGCCAAAGAGGTTTGGGACACAGTTCAGCTACTGTGTGAAGGTACAGAACAAGTAAAAGAAAACAAAATGCAGCTTCTCATTCAACAGTATGAGTATTTTCATTTTGAAGAAAATGAATCTTTAAATGACACATTCAATAGATTCCAAAAGCTGTTGAATGGACTGAAGCTGTATGGTAGAGTGTACCAGGTGAAGGATTCAAATCTTAAATTTTTAAGATCCTTGCCAAAGGAATGGAAACCCATGACTGTCTCCTTGAGAAACTTTCAAGATTATAAGGACTTCACTCTTGAAAGATTATATGGAATCTTGAAGACTTATGAACTAGAGCTGGAACAGGATGAGGTATTGGAGAAGGGAAGAAATAAAGGAGGTTCAGTTGCCTTGGTAGCTGAAAATGAGAAAGAATGCAGACAAGAAACTGTAAGATCTACATCAAACTCCAAAGATGGCACAAGCAAATCAGAATCAAGCAAGGGTAAGGAGCAAGTTGCTGAGAATGAAGACAACTCCAGCCAAGATGACTCTGATGGTATTGATGAGCATCTTGCATTTCTGTCCAGAAGATTTGCAAAGATGAAATTTAGGAAAAACACTAGAGCCACTAAACCTCATAAGAACATGGTGGACAAATCCAAGTTCAAGTGTTACAATTGTGGTACAAGTGGACACTTTGCAAGTGAGTGCAGAAAGCCAACTTCAGAAAAGAAGAAATTTGACCAAGTAGATTACAAAAAGAAATATTTTGATCTGCTCAAGCAAAAGGAGAGGGCTTTCATTACTCAAGAAAAAGACTGGGCAACTGATGGAGAAGAAGAGGATGAAGATGTGGAATATGTCAACTTGGCTCTCATGGCTGATTCTGAGGAAAATGAAGTTAGTTCATCAAGCAACCAGGTAATCACTACTGATTTAACACAGCTTACTAAAGAAGAGTGCAATGATGCTTTTAATGACATGTCTACTGAACTGTATCATTTGCGTGTGTCTCTTAAATCTCTTGCTAAAGAAAATAGTAGGATTAAAGAGAACAATTTGTTTTTAAGTGATAGAAATGCTGTGTTAGAAGATAAGTTGATTGACCTAGAGAAAACTAAGCTACATTGTATATCTGTTGAAAATGAACTAGCTGAATCTGTTAAGAAAGTAGAAATACTTTCTAATCAATTAGAGAGAGAGCAAAAGGTGATTAAAACCTGGAAGACATCTAGGGATGTTAGTGCTCAAATTGCCAAGGTCCAAGGAATTGAATCATTCTGTGAGACTGCCTGGGATAAAAACAAAAAGAAAATGGAATTAATTGATGGGCTGTCAACGGATGTGGAATCAACGGATGATGAAAATTATCCGTTGAAGGAAGAAAATGAGCATCCGTTGAAGGTTCCTCAATTAAAACAGGCAGATGTTTCTAATAGTGAAAATCTAAAGAAACTCAACAAAAAGTTTGGTTCAACTTCCAAGAACTTTGTCAAAGAAGAAGCAAGCACATCCAAAGATTTCAGTAAGGTGAATATAGGACACATGACCTTAGAACAGTTAAAGAATAGGCTCAAAGTGGTTGAGGATAAAAAGGAAACTAAAAGGAAATCTAATAGAAATGGGAAGGTAGGGGTTAACAAACATAACAATTACACACCTGATAAGTATGCTCCTAGAAAAAGCTGTGTGCATTGTAGTAGTGTTAATCATCTATCTGCTAATTGCAAATCTATTAAGAAAACTCCCATACCTGTGCTCTCTTCCATGCCTAATATGTCTGCATCACCTCTGCATGCTATGCCTGTTATGTCTCAACAGAATCCTTATGCACATTTTGCAAACATGTCATATTTTAACAATCCTTATCTTGCTGCATTTAGTATGCCTCAAATGCCATACAATATGCCAATATGGAATAACATGCTTGCACAATCCATGCCTTATCAAATTCCAAATGTGCTAAATGATTCTGTGACTAACCCTACACCTCAACCAACTACATCTAAGATCAAGGTTGACTCAAAGTTACCTAAGTCTAAAGATGCAGGAGGAATGAAGTCTAGGAGAAAGGCTAACAAGAATGGACCCAAGGAAACTTGGGTACCAAAATCAACTTGATTGATTTTATGGTGTGCAGGGAAAAAGAAGAAATCTATGGTAATTGGACAGTGGCTGTTCAAGACACATGACAGGAGATTTCTCCCTGCTCACAGAGTTTAAGGAGAGAGCTGGCCCTAGCATAACCTTTGGAGATGATAGCAAAGGGTTTACTATGGGATATGGCTTGATTTCAACAAGGAATGTCATAATTGATGAAGTTGCATTAGTTGATGGTCTCAAGCACAACTTACTGAGCATCAGTCAACTATGTGATAGAGGGAATACAATTTCCTTCAATTCAGAAGCCTGTGTTGTCACCAGTAAGAAAGATAACAAAGTGGTTCTAACTGGAGTTAGAAAAGGAAATGTGTACTTAGCTGACTTCAACTCTACAGATGCAGAATCTATTACTTGTCTCTTCAGCAAAGCAAGTTCAGTTGAAAGTTGGCTATGGCACAAGAAGCTATCCCATTTGAATTTCAAGACAATGAATGATCTAGTCAAAAAGGACTTAGTTAGAGGAATTCCTCTTGTTGAATTCTCAAGGGATGGTTTGTGTGATACTTGTCAGAAAGGCAAACAAAGGAAAGCATCATTCAAAAAGAAGCTTGAAACAACAATTGATGAACCATTACAGCTGCTACATATGGATTTGTTTGGACCAGTCAATGTATTGTCAATTGCAAGAAAAAGATATTGCTTGGTGATTGTAGATGATTTCTCAAAGTTTTCATGGGTCTATTTTCTTGGATCAAAGGATGAAGCAAGTGAAATCATTATCAATCACATCAGGCAAGTCAATAATCATCTTGACTTGAAGGTTAGGAATATCAGGAGTGACAATGGAACTGAGTTCAAGAATTTGATAATGAGGTTGTTCTGTGAAGAAAATGGAATCATGTATGAGTTCTCAGCTCCAAGAACACCTCAGCAAAATGGGGTAGTTGAAAGAAAGAACATATCTTTAATTGAGGCTGCTAGAACAATGCTTGAAGAATCAAAGTTACCAACATATTTCTGGGCTGAAGCTGTTAATTGTGCCTGCTACACTCAGAATATTTCTTTGATCAATCAAGCTAAAGGCATGACTCCTTATCAGTTGTTCAAGAGAAGAAAACCAACTCTAAACTTTCTTCATGTCTTTGGATGTAAATGCTTTATACTGAGAAATCAATCTGACCATAAAGGGAAGTTTGATGCAAAGGCTGATGAAGGGATATTTGTTGGTTACTCAGCTGGAAAATCTTATAGGGTCTACAATCTAAGAACCAACATTGTGATGGAATCTGTGCATGTTGTGTTTGATGATAAAAAGATTGATGGACTAACAGATGAGGGACACCATGAAAGACTCAAATTTGACAACATTGAGATATATTGTGATGATAGTGAAGAGGAGGTTGATGGAAATGACACTTCAAAAGGGATTCAAGATATGCCCTTGGATAATGCACAGAATACTGCATCCGTTGAAAGAGGCAATGCAGTATCCGTTGAAAGACATAGTGCATCATCCGTTGAAGTACATAATGAAGCATCCGTTGATCATAGTTCATCAATGGATAATCGATTTACATCATCAGTTGATAGAACTCCAAGTTCCCTGCAAAGGACCAACAACTCAGGGGGGGTTTCAACTGATCAACACTCTGTCTCACATCACGATAATATTAAGGCCACCTCATCTAGAGCACATCTTCCACCTCAAAGGAAATGGACCAAGAATCATCCCTTTGAACTGATCATTGGTGATGCATCATCTAAAGTGCAAACAAGAAAAGCTACTCAAAATGAATGTCTGTATAGTAGTTTTCTATCTCAGGAGGAACCTAAGAAAGTGGAAGAAGCCTTAATGGATCCAGATTGGATATTAGCTATGCAGGAAGAGCTGAACCAATTTGAGAGAAATAAAGTTTGGAAGCTGGTACCCAAGCCAAAGAACAAGAGTTCCATTGACACAAAATGGGTATTCAGAAACAAGATGGATGAAAATGGCATTGTCATAAGGAATAAAGCCAGATTGGTTGCTAAAGGCTATTCTCAAAAAGAGGGAATAGATTTTGATGAAACATTTGCTCCAGTTGCAAGACTTGAAGCCATCAGAATCTTTCTAGCCTATGCAGCTAATGCCAATTTCAAAGTCTATCAGATGGATGTCAAGAGTGCATTTCTAAATGGGGAATTGGAGGAAGAAGTTTATGTAAGCCAACCTCCAGGTTTTGAAGATCAAAATTTTCCAGACCATGTGTATTATCTGTTGAAAGCACTCTATGGACTAAAGCAAGCACCTAGAGCCTGGTATGAGACTTTGTCAAAGTTCCTTCTAGATAATCATTTCACAAGAGGTACTGTTGACAAAACTCTCTTCTTTAGAAATGTTAATGGCTCTAAGATACTTGTACAAATTTATGTAGATGATATTATCTTTGGATCTACAGATGATAAGCTTTGTAAAAAGTTTGCTAAATTAATGCAAAGTAAATATGAAATGAGCATGATGGGAGAGCTAACTTACTTTCTCGGGTTACAAGTTAAACAAGTTAGTGGTGGAATTTTCATTAGTCAAACTAAATATATTTATGATCTTTTAAAGAAGTTTGACTTAATGGATTGTTCACCTGCAAAAACTCCCATGGCCACTGCCACTAAGCTTGAATTAAACAAGGCTGAAAAGTCTGTGGATATTACAAGTTATAGAGGCATGGTTGGCTCACTTTTATATTTAACTGCTAGTAGACCTGATATAATGTTTTCTACATGTCTCTGTGCTAGATTTCAAGCTGACCCTAAAGAATCTCACTTAGTGGCCATTAAAAGAATTTTCAGATATCTCAAGGGGACTCCAAATCTAGGAATTTGGTACCCTAGAGAGTCTGGTTTTGATCTAATTGGCTACTCAGATGCAGATTATGCAGGTTGCAAAATAGACAGGAAAAGCACAACAGGCACCTGTCAATTTCTAGGGAACAAGCTTGTATCATGGTTCAGCAAGAAGCAGAATTCTGTTTCCACATCAACAGCTGAAGCTGAGTACATTGCAGCTGGTAGTTGCTGTCCACAAATACTATGGATGAGGAACCAGTTATTTGACTATGGTATGACTGTTGACAAAATTCCAATATTTTGTGACAACACAAGTGCCATTGCCATTACTGAAAATCCAGTGCAGCACTCAAGAATCAAGCACATTGATATCAAGTACCACTTCATTAGGGAACATGTGATGAAAGGTACAGTGGAACTTCATTTTGTTCCAAGTGAACAATAAATTGCAGACATATTTACCAAGCCACTTGATGAATCAACATTCACAAGATTGGTAAGTGAGCTAGGTATGCTTAATTACTCTTAAAATTCATGTCCTTATTACAATTTGAATTGAAGCCTAAAATGTATTAGCTGCTAGAACAAATTTGATTTTTAACACAGATTATTCCATCAATGGATATTCCCTATCCGTTGAAAGTCAAAATTGTTCTGTCAACGGATGTTCATTATCCGTTGAAAGACATATACATTTCTGGATTTTTTTTTTCGTCAACGGATAAAACTGAATTGCTCTTCAATGGATGACAGTTTACTTTATCCGTTGAAATATCACATCAGTCAATTCAGGTGTTTCACAACCGTTGATTCTATTGTCTTAACCGTTGATACTCATACATACAGCTGTATGTATTTGTTTTAAAGGTAGTTTTTAGAATACTTACAGTTTATTCTTAAACGGTTGAAATTCACTTACATATATTTATTGTTTAATCTCTTATTTATGCTTTTTAATTTGAGAAAGTATATAAGCCCTTCTGATTTTTCATTTTTACTTTACGCTTTCTTGAAATTTCAAAGCTTTTACCATTTTCTCTCTGCAAAACCTTCAAGTTATTCTCTGCAAATTCTACTCACAACAATGACACCAGTAGTAAAGATTATGTCTCAATCTGGATTCATCTATGAGAAGAACAATTTCATAGCTTTGGTAGAAAAGAATGAAGCCCATTCCGATTATCACAAAATGATGGACTTCATCAAAAACTGTAAACTTAGCTATGCAATGCTGGAAGCCCCAACGATTTATTGTGAAGTAGTTGAGGAGATTTGGACAACTGCTCAGTTCAACTCAATAGATATAACTATCTCCTTCACCCTCAAAGGTAAAAATCACTGTGTTAACTGTGATGATTTACTAGCATGTTTTAAATTACCTGAGAACAATGCCATGACACCACACACTGATAATGATGTATCCAGCATGTTAGATTCCATAGGTTATTCTCTTAACTCTGCTAGTTTAGGGAGTATTAAAAGAAAAGGCCTTAGGAAAGAATGGAGTTTTCTTGGGGATGCCTTTATCAAGGTTTTCTCTGGGAAAATTAGCAATTTTGATGCCATAACTTCATCTCTTGTTAATATGCTCTATATGCTTGTTTCTGATAGGTATTTTAATTTTAGCAACTATGTTATGCTAGAATTAGGTACTAGATTAGGTAACAAAGCTAATAGATCTAATAACATCTATTATGCTAGATTCTTTATGTTATTGGCTAACCATGTTGCTGAAGGTTTGGTCATAACCAATGAGAATAATAAACTCAAGTGCTGGGCACAAGAGAAAAGAGTTCTTGCAGATTTATTGAGAATGGATCTCAACAGCAGTGTGCCATTGGTATACTTACCAATCATGAACGCACCTCAGGTAAGTGAGGTAATTGCTTCTACAACTCCTACTTCTTCCAACCCCTCTATTTCTTTATCTTCTAGTGTGGCCATGGAATCTGTGACAATGCCCCAACAGATTCCTACCAAGGTCACCAAAACTAAACTTTCAAAATCAAAGACAAAGAAAACTACCTCTGTTGTTTCTCAAAAGACAACAGTTGTAACATCTACCATTAACCCTGAGGGGAGTGAACAGGGTGTGAGTGGTGAGGGGAGGGGTGAACATCAAAGAAACCCCCAGGATAAGGAAGGAGAGATAAGTGCTTCCCAAGCTAGCCAAGCCACAGTTTCTCAAAAAGCTGTGGTGGTTGAAAGGGTTACTAGCATATCCCTAGCTGCATCCTCCCAAAAGGATGTAACTATTGAAAATAGTTCCCAACCAGGAACACAGAACAAACGAGGGAGGGACAATAAAGCCAAACACTCACCAACAAAAGCCTTTATTAGAAGAAAGAGAGCCAGAACTCAATCTTCTACACAGGGTGCACACACTGCACAGATACATCCATCTGTATCTATGCCTTCTCAAACTCAGTTTGATGTGGCTCCAACAAATATGGAGTCACAGCCCCATTCTCTCACAATTAACACACATCAATCACCACACACTTCATCACCATCTCTAGATGTGGATATGTTATTCCCATCAATTCCTGATTCTCCCTCTTTACAACTCAAGGAGGAGCCTCACTCAAATACAGGTGATCATCATCTTTTAGATGATTTGTTGGATCACCCGCAAATTCTTTCAGATGTAATTGAAGGATCTGTGTCACCAAAACTCATATCAATCTACACAGATTCAACAGTTATATCACTTTCAATTTCTACTTCTTTTCCTTCTTCAACGGATATCACTCATCCGTTGACAAGTGGTTGTTCTTCAACGGATAAGCTTAACAGCAGTTATCCGTTGATACCATCAGTTTCACCTTCAACGGCTATTTCGCATCCGTTGATAGTCTCTACACACACAACTGAAACAATTCCAAGTATAGAAGACTTGATTACTGTACAATCACTTCTAGGACTGAGGGAAGGGAGTGACAATTTGAGTGAGAGGCTGGGTTGCTCCCAGGCAAAAGGAGAGATTGAGAGCTCAAATATGCATGCTATTTTTTCCAGCATGGCAAAAGTAAGTGAGAGGAGTACCACCTTAGTAGGTGAAGGTGAGGGAGTGAGTTGTGTGAGCCAGGGGGAGCCCCTGATGCAAGAACATAGAGAAAATGAGAGAAAGGCAGGTACAGCAGATATAAGGATGGAACCAGCCATTGCTAGTGAGTCAATGATTGTGAATGATGCTGAAAAGGAAAGACAATTTCAGCAACATTACAAAGCTGTAATTGATAACATTTCCTTGGATGCTGACACTTTTACTCATCCTGTTTCAGCCTATCAATTATTGGCTGCACAGGGCAATGTGGAGGCAGAAAAGACACTACATCTAGTACATACAACAGCATCTCTTCAAAGGGACAAAACTGCTATTAACAAGATGCCTTCAACAGCTGGTGAGTCATTTGAAGAATTTGGAGTAAATTCTGATGATGATGACTTTGTTTCTTCTGATGGAAGCATGAACTTAGGGGGAGATGAAGGCCCTAGTTCTATTCCAAATCTACCTGAATGGGCCTTAACAAAGGAGTCTACAACAGGGCAATTCAATGTCTCCTTAGTCAAACAAATCAGTACTATCAAACAGGCCATTCAGAAAACTTCTCATGCTGGTATAAAGGCTATCCTTACAGCTCACTTGGACTCACTGCATCTCATGAAGTTGCAGCAAGTAAGACAGAATCTGAGTGTGGATGAACTCAGAAAGGATATTGCTGACTTGAAATCCTACAATTCTGAAAAATTGGATTCAGTCATGCCCTATGGTACAATGCAGGACATTTTGTTGAGATTGAAAAAGGAATCACATACTGAAAAGAGGCTGGCCAAATTGGAAGACAGAGTTCAAGTTATTGAAGATTCTGTGGCCACCATTCTTCACAACCAACAATCTCAAACAAATCTACTTATGCAGCTGGCAAAAGCACAGGGCTTGACCCCTCTCCTTGATGATAACAAAAAGGGGGAGAGTAAAAGGGAAGGGGAAGGAGAGCCATCTACAAAAATCCAAATATCTAAAGTGCTAGTTCCTGCCATCACTACTTCTCCAATCATTCAAATCAAAGGAAAGCCTGATGGAATTGATTTAATCCAGCTAGCAGCAGCTGAAATTCAAGTGAAAGAGCAAAGGAGGAGAATTGATAAAAGGATGCAACAGTTGTTTGGCTCTACACAAGATAAATCAATATCTGTGAAACATAGCACAAAGGTTGAACCAATCAATATGGAGCACAAGCCAGAAAGGAGAAATAAGGTTGGAGAGACTTCTTTCAAGAATCTAAAACCTATGGTTCTCAAGCCCAACACTAGATCCAGCAAGGACTCCACAAAGAACCCTCTAGACTTTGCTCAGATGAAAGAAGTGGACTTTCCTCTTCCAAAGCCTGATGAAGACAAAGTTTTGGGTGCTAGCATCATAAAACACAAGGAGACCATGGATGAGGCAGTAAGGAGAAACATGGATATTATCTTAAGAGAGGGAAAGAGCATATGTTTGATGCAAGGACATCCCAAATTCTCAATAGCCAAGAGGGAAGAAACCAAAAGGTTAAAGAAAGAAGCTGAAAAACTCAAGGCTGACAAAAGAGCACAAGCAAAGCTTGAACAAAAGCTAAAGTCAAGTCTAGTTGAAAATGAGAAAGGAATTGAAGTCAGGGGTGAAGACAAGATTGCAAACTTAGATGAGGTTTTTGGGAGTATATTTGGTGAAAGTATGGAGGAAAAAGAGGAATGGCAGAAGGGAAACAGAAGAAAGGCCAAGGCACATAGAAGGAGTGAAAACAACACTGAAGAAACTAAATCTCTACCTTTCATACCTGAACCCTTTGTTGCTGATCCCACTATAAACATCCATGGTGAACCAATCATCCCAAAAGAGGAACCTATTGATTGGGACACCATCAATTTGCCTACCTTTTTAACCACTCTTCCACTACCAAAGAAACAGAAAAGAAAATCCAAATCTACACCTCCCCTAAACTCTAAGAAATTCACTCAAAAACATAAACATAACCCTAAGCCACCCATTTCTAAAGATGATTATGTTCACATCTGTGACATAAAAGAAATTTCAGACATTGAACTCTATCTGGATGAGCTGGAGGATGTAAGGGGAATTGCTGCCTACAGACAGCTACCAGAGAGATTGGTGTTCAGATACAAAGGAGCTGGGGAAAGAACATGGCCTCTCTACAGGATTCTGAATGAAGGCTACTCTACCTTGATCAGAGTCTTTTCAGCCATACAAAAGGATTCTGGCTTTACCAGAACTGCCAAGACTGAAATTCTCAACAAGATTGCCAATATAAGGAAAACTTGGAGGGAGCCCAATGCTTTGCCCAGAACCTTACTCATTCAAGAAAGGGGAACTACAATTCACAAATCACCTCATTGGTTGATGGAATTCAGAGATGATAAAGGAGTCAGAAGATTTTTCAGACTTGAAGACCAACTCAAGATTGCCAGCAATGAAACTCTCAAAGAAATGCAATCTAAGTTGGATATCAGTGATGAAGATGAAGCTGAATTCTTCAGACAACTCCAACTCCAAATTGAGGAAAATGACAAAGGGCTAGGAAAGAAAACCAGGGATCAAAGAAGAAAAAGATGATTTGCTCAAGCTAGAGGAGCACCCTTGGAAATACTGTAAATCTTCAATTACCTTCTAGTACATACACTTTTGCAGCACTTTTGAATTTCTACTTAGTTTCAGTTCATATATTTGTTAAGTGTTTTGTTATCATCAAGTTAACCTTGAATTTATGTCTACAATTCTTATAGACATAAATAGGGGGAGATTGTTAGGAATATATGTGCATTAGTTTGATGATATGTTTAACAAAACACATAAGTAGAAATCTAGTGTTTGTAGCCTCAACGGATAAGACCATTTTGGCTATCCGTTGATGGTGTAGCTTTACTTAGAAATAAGTCTAGTGTTGTAGCACATTTCAGTCTCTGAATTTGAGATATAATTCTTAAATGTTGAGGGAAATTATAAGTCATGTTGACTACTAGAGGATATGCAGATAGGAAGGCCAATTGTAAGTATTTCATGCCTTGTAATTTTGTATAAATGAAAATGGTGTCAACGGATAACTTAAAGACCTTCAACGGATGAGAAACAAAGCTTCAACGGATGTCTCTAAAGCTTCAACGGATAACATCCTTCAACGGATGAGTGCATCAACGGATAGAGCTTCAACTGCTAACACATCAACGGATGAAGCCATCAACGGATGAAGGCTTCAACGGATGTTCTGTTAGATAGCAGTTGACAAGTGGTAGTTGTACATACAAACAGAGGCACATGGGTTGATAGAGACAACTGAGATGTGGTAGCCTATTTCAGGAACATCAGAAAAAGCAGCCGTTCTACTCTAGTATAAAGAGGCAATAGTCAACAATACACTGGAGTAAAATGGAGAAGAAACAAGTGGAGAACTTATTTTATAATTGTACTTTTTATCTTTGTCTTCACTTGTAAACTTGGTAATATATAAACCAAGTAGCAGCTAGTAATTAGAAATGAATTTTTCCAGAACTGTTTAGAAAAATCTTGAGAGAAAAATTATCTAGTTTGTCCTAGGATGCAGCTGTGATCAACTTCTTGAATCACAGATTTTCTGAAATACCATCTCTGGTGGAACAATAATCCACCAGAAAAGTTTTTAAGGTCTGTTGTGTTCTTTACATTAGTGTTTGAATATATATCTGTCTGTATTAGCTTAAAGCAATTCATACACTTGTTTATCTTAAACACATAGCCTTTGAAACTGCTCAAAACTTGAAAAAGTTTTGAGATTTACATTCAACCCCCCTTCTGTAAATCTCATTATTAGTTCATTAGGAATAACAAAAGGTACCTGCATCCTTCCATGGATAAATCAAGTCATATATCCCTGATAAGGGTGTCTTATTCAATCATTCCCACCTCGATAGTATATGCCTAATTTCACAATAACATCTGTATACAAAATGAGGTTAATCAAAATGGCCTCCAAAAGATAACAACGGTTATCCGCTTTTCTTGCCTAATCTGGTAACGATAACAAGGATGTTCTGGAAGATATTGGTCGTGTTCAACGTGAACTTCTTCTTAATAATTCCTTATTTACTTTTGTTGTTTATCTCAACAGTCATCTCAATGTTGGGATATCTTTCATACCTGGCAACGCCAGCATAGGGGCCATCACCAACCTCTGCTTCAGTTCTTGAAAGCTGTTCTCACATTTCTCTGTCCATTCGAACTTCTCAGTCTTACGAGTAAGCCGCGTTAAAGGGGCTACTATCTTCACAAACTTGAACGAACCTCCGGTAGTGACCGGCCAATCCTACCTCTGGTAGTCGACCTAACCATGGTCATCAATTCCTCAGTGGTCCTTTATTCATTCTTGTCAGGATCCTCCACGGGATCCTCCTCGGCAACAATCCCTTCTAGGACAACATCCTCAACCGCTACACCCTTAATATCAACATCATCCGGTCCTGCATTAGGACACTCTATCGGATCCACAATCCGATCTCCAATTAGTAATAAAACATCATCGCGCTGTTGCTCCTCAACCTCAGGGTTCGGAGTCCCGCTACTCTATACGATAACGAACTACGCTTCTATCGCTACATTTATAAGGGTTCCCATAAGGGTTTTAACTGTCAGTGCTACGTTAGGTAGCCCGACTATGAACTTGGCAAGAGTTCTTATTATCTTAGTTAACTTATTATCTTAACGTCCCATCATCTCTGAGGTTTATAACGCTTAGCTCTGATACCATTTCTGTAACACCCCCAGATCCGGGGTCGAGGATCCGGGTCGTCACGGTCTTTCTTTCCACAATATCACTTCACTTAATTAATAATAATAACCTTATGCTGTGACCCCACACTAACACACACCACAACCCGTTATAGTCTCAGAGATGAAATTTAAATAAGTACAAGTCTTTGAATCCACAATTTAAAAGTTATTACAACCCAAAATGATTACTTGATAAATTTACAGTTAATTGCCATTATCTGCCACAAGTTATAATTATACATAATTGATTCTCAAAAGTAGATGGTCTGATCTACAATAGATCTACCTCTGCAGCTATAGCAGCTACAACATCAACGGGAAGACGCGGGACGCTTCCCACGCGCTTGCGCTGGGTCTGCTGGAGTCTGGCCATCTTTCCTAACTGTTGTTGTGTGATGAAGAAATAAAGCAAGGGTGAGCAGCAAGCCCACCAAAATACTATGTATAATGATTTACAATATATGAGCCTACTCATAATACTCATGAAAGTCTTGGTCAAAAGAAATGAACCAAGTTTGATATCTTAATGCGATGAAGTCGCAAAATATTCAGTATATATACATATATACTTTTCAAAATATTGGAAGTCCTCTTCCATGCATAATATACACAAAGTCCCAGTGTATAACTCTCATATATCTAACCTTGTCTCAACATTTTTTTCTGAAAATCTTTGTCATTCATAAGACAATTATTAATTAGATATAAGTTTAAAAGATGAGGTTACCAAATACCCCAATATACTTATATCTTTCCCAATACTACTTGAACTACCACCGTTCAAGTTATAATCAGTTTCAAAAGTTCATCACATAGATGAGACTACAAGACAAGATTTGAATAGATTCAATCTTTGAAATATTATTGAATGAAAAAGTTATGAGATACTTTATTTAGTCCCGATATATATATATATCCACATATATATATCTCTAAAACATTTCCTGGAACCTCTGTTATGTAAAGTATGAACAGAGTTGCAATATCCAATGAATTTGGAAGGAAAAGAAAACCTTTGGCATAAACCAGATATCTTGCTGATCAGGCAAAGATACCCATTAGTAACCTTTTCTACTAGTAGATGGACGAATTCCCCACTGGTCATCACCCTGGTCATAATTAGGACCTTATGCTGGACTGCCACTCAGCCACTTATGCATTTGATGGACTCCCACTGAGCCACTTACACTATCATGGACGCCCACTGAGCCCATGTTGCTTATGCCGACTCAATAGATGGACTTACTTCCCGAACGTTGGGTAAGTAATCAATTCATTTACCAAAACTGCAACCTTGTTGCGAATATAAAATACACCACAGAGCCGGATTCCCCAGGTTTTGAACGAGTATTTAAATCCCCTTTAAAAGGAAGATCTTAAATATAAAAATGAGTTTTGGGATCCGCTCTAACTTTTAAAAATCATTTTGAAGACTCGAAAACACTTTAAAGAGTGTTTGGAGTAAGGCTGATTTAATGAAGTAAATCAGTCCCCAGAATATTTAGAAAATGACTGAATATTATTATTTAAATAATATTCCCATAAAGAATAATCTTTTATAAAAATAATTGAAGTAGAAGTTTTAAAACTTATACTTGAAACGAGTATTAAATAACCAAAGATATACTTATATGAAAGTATTATCTTTATTTGAATAATCGAAAATAAGTTTGATTATTAACACCTTATTCTTTAATAAAATAAAGAATATATTTCAGCAAATAATCGGAGTCATAGATCCTCAAATGAATATTCAAATAATATTCATTAAATAATATAAACTGAGTCATAAGCCTTCGAATGAATATTCAAATAATATTCAATAAATAATATAAAAGAGTCATAAGCCCTCGAATGAATATTCAAAATAATATTCAATAAATAAATAAGCTGAGTCATAAGCCCTCGAATGAATATTCGAAATAATATTCATTAAATAAAATAAAGGAGTCATACATCCTCAAATGAATATTCGAAATAATATTCAATTATAAAATAAAGTTAAAGTTATCGAATAAACCTTATTCGATTAATAGTTTTAAAAACTATATCCATATATATATATATAAATAAATAAATATATATATATATAATATACTCGGGAACATCGACTCCCGGTTTAGAAATAGGTTCACCTTTTATCCCCTATACTAAGGGTATACGCAACTACTTGCTTATTTCTAGCATAGGTATTATGCAACTATAAGCATTGAAATCAACAGATAGATAACCAGATTACGAAACAGACATGCATATATACCATATTAGCATGCTCCAATATATCGCAAAATTTGCTAATAACAATCATGCAATATCACAAGATAATGCATATACATATATTTACATCACAACAACAGTATAACGGGTAGAAAACTTGCCTGAGCGACTGGGGTTACGAATGGCTCGGGACGAGTCTGGTAACCTATAAACAACAAGTAAGTTGGAATTAAACCAAAGTCACTTGTAAATCTATACTTTAACTAACTTAGACTCTAACGCTTGTTTTGCGCTCACTGATTCGCTTAAGTCACTCGGGTACCCTTGGCTCCACCATTTTTAATAATTTAACCTTTACGAGTTTTAAAGCGATTCCTTCGCGGGTGTCTTACCAACTGCCTAACACACTTACCATAAATGTTTCATACATTAATTAACCCTTTTTGGTCTTTAACCTATGCTTCAAAGTAAGGCGAGGGAAAAAGTTTCGTTCGCGAAACGCCGTTACTTGAAACGGTCGTTTCTCCTAAACCGTAAATCGGAATCGAACGAACTACATATCAAAACGAAGCTCGTAACATGAGCTATCTAAACATGGAAGTGGTCATAATCTAGCAGGGGGTTCTCGGGTCCTAATGCTATGCACAAAAACAGTCCAAAGAAAATCGGACGTTACGACGGCTATGTTTACGCGATTTCCCAATTTTTAAACCATACAAAACCAACCGCAAACCAACCTCAAATCCAACACACAACAAACATCCATCCTTATCACATCATAACAACCCCAACCAATTCAATTTAATCATTCATACTTATGCCTAAACTTAACTTTAATCATACTTAAGTTCCTTTAAATCAAAACCACAACAATTACCATTCCATTTCACTACCATTCCAAATCCCAAACTCTAAATCATAACAACAAACTACAATATCAACCCACTAATCAAAATCATCTTATAATATATAGGAATCTAGGGTTTGGAGATGGTATACCTTCCTTGAAGTGGTGGGTGGAGCTAGGAAGCCTTAAGAAGCTTTGAGAAGTCTTAAGAATGCTTGGATCTTCAAGAAAAACAAGAAAAAGTTCAAGTTAAAAACTTGAAAACACTATTCATTGTCTTCTTCTTTGATTAAATGAAGAAGATTGAGAAGGAATTAATGGCTTAAACTCATGATATAGTCCTAACTAAGCATGAAGATGATTAGGGAATTATCTTACCAATTTAGGAAGCTTGGATCTTGGATTTTGAATTTCTCTTGCCTTTTAAATAGTGAAAAGCCGTGAGCAATGAAGAACAAAGCCTTGGTTGCTTTTGATTTTTGATGAAAATGATTTTACTTGGCTTGGTTGATTGGTTTTTGTGCTTGCTTTAGTCAATTACCTTCTTGCCCTTGGATTTGTGTGGTTACAAAGCCACCACACCTCCTTCCTTCCCATGTCATGCTTATGTCACCTTGCACATGTCATTATGCTCCCACTTGTCCACACCTTGTGGTTTGATGATGTCACAATCCCTGGCTTCTTGTACAAGCTTGTCTCTTGGTCACTTATTTGTTTTACGGTTCGCTTATCTTTCGTTCTCGTTTATCGTTTGAGGGATCATACCCGGGATCTTATTACTTAGGTTCCCTTAACCTTTCTCAATATATTATATTCCTTTTATGATCCTCTCCTATAATCCTTTAATTTCAATCCTTTTTATCCTGTTACCTTATACTCAATTCTCTCCGTATCTTGTGGATTTCCGGGAAAAATCAAAGTGTTCGGAATTGGATTCTGACGATCTTTACATACACTTATATACCACATAGAGTACTAATAATATCCCATAAGATCAATAACAGAACCCCTACATAGCGTGGCATGAAAAGTTTTCTCGTTCAGCAAAAACACTATTCATAAGGGTTTCAAAATTTCTCAAAAATTGGGGTCATTACAGTCTCCCCTCCTTAAAAGGATTCCGTCCCGGAATCAGATAGAAAACAAATGGGGATACTTTCTTAGCATTACACTTTCTAACTCTCGATTCAATTTTCCCACATTGTGGTTCTACCACCAAACTCTGCGTAGTTTGATAATCCTTCTCCTAAGCACTTGTTCCTTTTCACTCTATAACCCTTCCTGGTTGCTCCATATAGGTTACGTCGGGTTGCATATCTATGCGCTCATATGCCTCTATTTATCTGGCATCTGAATTACACTTCCTTAACATTGATACGTGAAACACGTTACGACCTGCTACATGTTCGGGGTTAGGGCTAGCTCATATGCTAACTTCCCAAACGTCTTAATATATCCAAGGGTCCAACAAATTGTAGACTTAGCTTTCCTTTCTTTCCGAACCTCATCAATCCTTTCCAAGGGATACCTATAACATTACTAGGTCACTTATTTCATACTCTTTATCCTTTCGTGTCATGTCCATCTTGGGCTACTACCAGCCGTCCTTTGATTAGATCTATCATATCCTTGGTCCTTTGGACTACTGCGGGTCCGAGCATCTTGCGCTCTACAACTTCATCCTAACATAAGGGAGATCGACATTGTCTTCCCTCAATGATCTCATAAGGCGACATCTCGATAATGGCATATGATCTATTGTCGTAAGATAACTTAATCCGTGTTAAGTGATCATTCCAATTTCTTTCAAGTCTATTGCACAGACTCTCATTATAGCTTTTATCATTAGAACTTTTGCTTCTTAATACCCATTCTTTTCCAGTTCGTAATCGCTACTACCTTCCATTCCTAATATTATACGGGTTATACTTTTGCTCGTTAGCGTTCTATAACCTTTTAATAACCACGTCAACCTTAGTATCACGAATGTGTTCCCATTTCGCATACTACCACCACTTTACTACTCCTTTTTCAGCGGTTTCTATTTTCCAAAATTTGATCAATCAAATAGAAGTAAAGGAATTTGTTGAGAGATCACTATGATCATGAACACTTGTTATATCGCATAGTTAGTACAGAAGGTGGCCAGCCTTTAGTACTTGACAAGCAATTAAACAACATGTGGTATCCTACTAGGCTTCTATCACAAAGATAGATAGTCATTCGGCAATACCTCCCCTTCTGGAAGGGTTGTTCTTCTCAGCTTACATGAAATGAAAAGAAGAGAAAAGAACGAACTGAAGAGAATTGTATATATGAAAAAATATACTGCCACAAAATATCTGGCTTGGAACCTACCTCTGAACTATAGAGGTTTGTCATAGGAGAACAAAACATATACGTGTTTATATCAGCATCAAGCATTATAGCCTCGTATTTCCCATGCCTAAATATTTTCGCTATCCCGTCCATCATTCTATGGACCCACACTCTTCCTCGAGCTTATACATAATCACCTTTTAAACTCCCTCGACATCGAAAATTGAATCTGGGATCTCATTCTATACATCATCGTTACTAGAATTCTATGCTTGCACCGCAACCTTCCTCGTATAATAATACGACTCTCTATTGATAAGAAAGAATAATTATTCACTAGGTAGATACTCTACTTAATTAGTCTATCAATGATAACTTATACACTACCACGACCCGATTAGTGGTACTCAATCTCAACACCCATTCCAATACAACTCTCACGGTTGTAATCAGCTCAATACTCACAGAATCATTGCTGCCTTACTATGGTCCACCACTGACCTACTGTCGTCATTCATTTTCCATGAAGTCTTAATAGCTAACCATACGGAGTCCATACATGTCGTATCAAATCCTTCTAAGGAGGTAACATAATCACCATTCATGATTCATGGAGTACACTCCTGATCCTGACATACATACATGACATGAAGCATATAAAATTGCAGAAGAATTTCAATCAAAGCACCGATAGCAGGTTAATACCATTCTTAATCATATGCCTTCAATAGAAGACTTAACTCAAAGGTTCGTCTAGTCCTTTTGGAAACATGGTCCTGGCTTATCCCAAGATAGGACCTCCTAAGATAGATAGCCCGTTCATGGCGATTACGCGAATTAAACCTTTACCAACTACTATTACGGTCGGGTATTGCACAGTCATCAGAAGGAATGTCAATCTTCTAAACCATAATACAACCTTCACAGCTTTAACCATCATCACTGTATTCCTCTCGCACGAGCGCCTATAATTATCCTCTTACCTTTAAAGTGTCGGCCACCTCTTTGGCCTTTCCTGATAGTAAAATTTCCTTACAGTCAATGTCACATTAACCACCTCCAAATAAATTTTCTACCTTATTTCAATCACAGCTTATGTGAAGATGTATTCCTTAAAATCTGATGAGTAAAAAAAAATATCACCATTTTTCCATAAGTTATTGCCTCAGTCTTTAGAGGTTAATCACTGTCACGACTGACTCTCAATCATACTTACAACATCTTTTATCTTAAGTCTTAATTGCCCTGAATAATTTCGACCTTTACTGGTTCGATCCATACTTTCTCGTGGTTTAACACGTGCCTCCCTTGGCATCATTATAATCATGTCATATTTCCTTTATCGACATTTTTTTTTTCTTGAGAATTTCGAATATTTCCTTTCTCCTTGTAAAACCTCTAAGGTTATCCTTCAATCGTTCCTCCTGTATTCCTAGATACAGGGCATATCAAAATACCATTCACTATACTAGAACCATTGTCTATATACGTCTGAAAAATTTCTCCACTGATCCTTAAAGGTTATTATTACCTTAATCCTTTCCAATTCATACTGTCAAAACTCATACTATCCCTATTAAGGGTGAAATGCCAACCTTTATGCATTCCCCTAGGATTCATTTTAAGTTACCGATGTTCTATCCTTAATTCCACCTTTAAAGGTACCTGCATCCTTCCATGGTTAAATCAAGTCATATATCCCTGATAAGGGTGTCTTATTCAATCATTCCCACCTCGATAGTATATGTCTAATTCCACCATAACATCTGTATTCAAAATGGGGTCAATCAATATGGCCTCCAAAAGATAGCAACGGTTATACGCTTGTCTTGCCTAATTTGGTTACGATAACAAGGATGTTCTGGAAGATATTGGTCGTGTTCAACGTGAACTTCTTCTTAATAAATCCTTATTTACTTTTGTTGTTTATCTCAACAGTCATCTAAATGTTGGGATATCTTTCATACCTGGCGTCTCCCTTCCTGGGTATCAAGCCACCGGTCTTACACTTCACATTCTTGAAGGTCACTTCCTTCATCCAATTTTCTTAATTTCTTACTTTCTTGTCTCCTCAGTCTATCCGCGTCTCATTATTTATCCTTCGAATTACCTCAAGGTTTCCTCGAATCCTCCCAACTTAAAGGGGGTACAATATATGTATCTCTTATGCCTTCAACCATCAATTTTAACTCATGGTGGATCATCATCATCCTGACGATTACATACTTTTCTATTTCTATTGCTATGAGTCTTTAGGGTTTCCTCATACCCAACTCCCTTATCATTCCTCAAACTCTATTGCCTTTATATTCCTTTCCACTTCAGTTTCTTTTTATTTTCCTTTCTCTTATCATTATTTCACAAACCAATCACAATATAAGCATTGATTTCAAACATCCCGTCATTCTGGAGTCGTGTCCTCAGAACGAATCTTGATAACTTTTACAACTTAGATTCATAATTCATCATACTCATCCACTTTTGTTCTAGCTTCAAAGCTTTTACACTATCTCCTTATCTTTGGGAATTACTTTCCCGAAAACAATTGACTGAACTTAAATCAGTTTATTATAATCTCTTGCTCCGTGTCTTCCTTGGTCTTTCACCAGTGGGTGGTCTCTCTCTTAGGAGGGTAAGTGATAAAAACAGTCTTTTGAGATTCGTCAATCATTTAGAATCTCAAATGATTCCTATATTTCCTTTAGCCAGGCTCTTGCCTCGACTGGGTCAGCTTGTTCCTTGGAACTCTGAGAGCTTAGCGACTTAAAGGTCATGAAAGAATTTCCTACCGCATTGTTTCCTCAAGGTGGTGGTTGGGGATAATAGTCTAAGTTCTGTCTAGAAAGGGCCATAAATTATCATATAGGAGTACCGTCTCGGGTCTCCTTTCCTTACTCGACTTCTGTTTCTGAAGTCTGAACATTTCCTCCTCCTCCCCATAATCGGGGTCATCCTTCATATTTTAAATCCTCATTTTCACTTCATTATGTTATGGGTTCTTTCTTTCTTGATGGCAACCTCCCTGACTATCACATTCAGGGTTTGCTCTAAATCTTATTCCTCAAACTAGCTGTCATCTAAGATCTCATCTTTAAGCTCTTGAACAATTGGAACCCAAATTCTGTAGGAATACCTCATTATTCCCTTATCATCTTTCTCGGTATTAATCTCATATTTATTTGTTGGCTCTCTGCCTTCATTCATCACCTTTACTGGCACAATATGTTCTTTTCCAATAATTTGGGCTGTATTGCTATCTCAAACAGCTTTTCGGTACCGGCTCCGGTTACCTTCACTACTATTTCCATTTTCTCAAAGTCTCTTATAAACTCTCCAAAAGACATTATCATCTTGAGTCTCTCCTTTTTACTAAGGGAATCAGCCACCATATAGGCTTTCCCCGAATGATAAAGAATCTCCCAATCATAATTCTTGATTAGCTCTAACCGCCTCCTCTGGCGTATGTTGAGCTCTTTCTACGCAAAATGTACTAGAGCTCCTATGGTTTGTGTAAATCTCGCACTTCTATCCATACAAGTAGTGCCTCCAATATTTAGGGCAAACTTATTGCCACGAGCCCAAGCTCATGGGTGGGGATATCGAATTTTATATTCCCTTAATTGTCTTGACGCAGACGCGATTATCTTGCTGTGCTATATAAGAAGCACCCTAATTCCTTATGCGAAGCGTCACTTACAACTCACAAAATCTCCTTTTCCATCCGGCAACGCCAGCATAGGGGCCATCACCAACCTCTGCTTCAGTTCTTGAAAGCTGTTCTCACATTTCTCTGTCCATTCGAACTTCTCAGTCTTACGAGTAAGCCGCGTTAAAGGGGCTACTATCTTCACAAACTTGAACGAACCTCCGGTAGTGACCGGCCAATCCTACCTCTGGTAGTCGACCTAACCATGGTCATCAATTCCTCAGTGGTCCTTTATTCATTCTTGTCAGGATCCTCCACGGGATCCTCCTCGGCAACAATCCCTTCTAGGACAACATCCTCAACCGCTACACCCTTAATATCAACATCATCCGGTCCTGCATTAGGACACTCTATCGGATCCACAATCCGATCTCCAATTAGTAATAAAACATCATCGCGCTGTTGCTCCTCAACCTCAGGGTTCGGAGTCCCGCTACTCTATACGATAACGAACTACGCTTCTATCGCTACATTTATAAGGGTTCCCATAAGGGTTTTAACTGTCAGTGCTACGTTAGGTAGCCCGACTATGAACTTGGCAAGAGTTCTTATTATCTTAGTTAACTTATTATCTTAACGTCCCATCATCTCTGAGGTTTATAACGCTTAGCTCTGATACCATTTCTGTAACACCCCCAGATCCGGGGTCGAGGATCCGGGTCGTCACGGTCTTTCTTTCCACAATATCACTTCACTTAATTAATAATAATAACCTTATGCTGTGACCCCACACTAACACACACCACAACCCGTTATAGTCTCAGAGATGAAATTTAAATAAGTACAAGTCTTTGAATCCACAATTTAAAAGTTATTACAACCCAAAATGATTACTTGATAAATTTACAGTTAATTGCCATTATCTGCCACAAGTTATAATTATACATAATTGATTCTCAAAAGTAGATGGTCTGATCTACAATAGATCTACCTCTGCAGCTATAGCAGCTACAACATCAACGGGAAGACGCGGGACGCTTCCCACGCGCTTGCGCTGGGTCTGCTGGAGTCTGGCCATCTTTCCTAACTGTTGTTGTGTGATGAAGAAATAAAGCAAGGGTGAGCAGCAAGCCCACCAAAATACTATGTATAATGATTTACAATATATGAGCCTACTCATAATACTCATGAAAGTCTTGGTCAAAAGAAATGAACCAAGTTTGATATCTTAATGCGATGAAGTCACAAAATATTCAGTATATATACATATATACTTTTCAAAATATTGGAAGTCCTCTTCCATGCATAATATACACAAAGTCCCAGTGTATAACTCTCATATATCTAACCTTGTCTCAACGTTTTTTTCTGAAAATCTTTGTCATTCATAAGACAATTATTAATTAGATATAAGTTTAAAAGATGAGGTTACCAAATACCCCAATATACTTATATCTTTCCCAATACTACTTGAACTACCACCGTTCAAGTTATAATCAGTTTCAAAAGTTCATCACATAGATGAGACTACAAGACAAGATTTGAATAGATTCAATCTTTGAAATATTATTGAATGAAAAAGTTATGAGATACTTTATTTAGTCCCGATATATATATATATCCACATATATATATCTCTAAAACATTTCCTGCAACCTCTGTTATGTAAAGTATGAACAGAGTTGCAATATCCAATGAATTTGGAAGGAAAAGAAAACCTTTGGCATAAACCAGATATCTTGCTGATCAGGCAAAGATACCCATTAGTAACCTTTTCTACTAGTAGATGGACGAATTCCCCACTGGTCATCACCCTGGTCATAATTAGGACCTTATGCTGGACTGCCACTCAGCCACTTATGCATTTGATGGACTCCCACTGAGCCACTTACACTATCATGGACGCCCACTGAGCCCATGTTGCTTATGCCGACTCAATAGATGGACTTACTTCCCGAACGTTGGGTAAGTAATCAATTCATTTACCAAAACTGCAACCTTGTTGCGAATATAAAATACACCACAGAGCCGGATTCCCCAGGTTTTGAACGAGTATTTAAATCCCCTTTAAAAGGAAGATCTTAAATATAAAAATGAGTTTTGGGATCCGCTCTAACTTTTAAAAATCATTTTGAAGACTCGAAAACACTTTAAAGAGTGTTTGGAGTAAGGCTGATTTAATGAAGTAAATCAGTCCCCAGAATATTTAGAAAATGACTGAATATTATTATTTAAATAATATTCCCATAAAGAATAATCTTTTATAAAAATAATTGAAGTAGAAGTTTTAAAACTTATACTTGAAACGAGTATTAAATAACCAAAGATATACT
Source organism: Apium graveolens (assembly GCF_009905375.1). Lineage (NCBI taxonomy): Eukaryota > Viridiplantae > Streptophyta > Magnoliopsida > Apiales > Apiaceae > Apium > Apium graveolens. Next base: position 240,478,978 of record NC_133654.1, read on the forward strand.
TATATGAAAGTATTATCTTTATTTGAATAATCGAAAATAAGTTTGATTATTAACACCTTATTCTTTAATAAAATAAAGAATATATTTCAGCAAATAATCGGAGTCATAGATCCTCAAATGAATATTCAAATAATATTCATTAAATAATATAAACTGAGTCATAAGCCTTCGAATGAATATTCAAATAATATTCAATAAATAATATAAAAGAGTCATAAGCCCTCGAATGAATATTCAAAATAATATTCAATAAATAAATAAGCTGAGTCATAAGCCCTCGAATGAATATTCGAAATAATATTCATTAAATAAAATAAAGGAGTCATACATCCTCAAATGAATATTCGAAATAATATTCAATTATAAAATAAAGTTAAAGTTATCGAATAAACCTTATTCGATTAATAGTTTTAAAAACTATATCCATATATATATATATAAATAAATATATATATATATATAATATACTCGGGAACATCGACTCCCGGTTTAGAAATAGGTTCACCTTTTATCCCCTATACTAAGGGTATACGCAACTACTTGCTTATTTCTAGCATAGGTATTATGCAACTATAAGCATTGAAATCAACAGATAGATAACCAGATTACGAAACAGACATGCATATATACCATATTAGCATGCTCCAATATATCGCAAAATTTGCTAATAACAATCATGCAATATCACAAGATAATGCATATACATATATTTACATCACAACAACAGTATAACGGGTAGAAAACTTGCCTGAGCGACTGGGGTTACGAATGGCTCGGGACGAGTCTGGTAACCTATAAACAACAAGTAAGTTGGAATTAAACCAAATTCACTTGTAAATCTATACTTTAACTAACTTAGACTCTAACGCTTGTTTTGCGCTCACTGATTCGCTTAAGTCACTCGGGTACCCTTGGCTCCACCATTTTTAATAATTTAACCTTTACGAGTTTTAAAGCGATTCCTTCGCGGGTGTCTTACCAACTGCCTAACACACTTACCATAAATGTTTCATACATTAATTAACCCTTTTTGGTCTTTAACCTATGCTTCAAAGTAAGGCGAGGGAAAAAGTTTCGTTCGCGAAACGCCGTTACTTGAAACGGTCGTTTCTCCTAAACCGTAAATAGGAATCGAACGAACTACATATCAAAACGAAGCTCGTAACATGAGCTATCTAAACATGGCAGTGGTCATAATCTAGCAGGGGGTTCTCGGGTCCTAATGCTATGCACAAAAACATTCCAAAGAAAATCGGACGTTACGACGGCTATGTTTACGCGATTTCCCAATTTTTAAACCATACAAAACCAACCGCAAACCAACCTCAAATCCAACACACAACAAACATCCATCCTTATCACATCATAACAACCCCAACCAATTCAATTTAATCATTCATACTTATGCCTAAACTTAACTTTAATCATACTTAAGTTCCTTTAAATCAAAACCACAACAATTACCATTCCATTTCACTACCATTCCAAATCCCAAACTCTAAATCATAACAACAAACTACAATATCAACCCACTAATCAAAATCATCTTATAATATATAGGAATCTAGGGTTTGGAGATGGTATACCTTCCTTGAAGTGGTGGGTGGAGCTAGGAAGCCTTAAGAAGCTTTGAGAAGTCTTAAGAATGCTTGGATCTTCAAGAAAAACAAGAAAAAGTTCAAGTTAAAAACTTGAAAACACTATTCATTGTCTTCTTCTTTGATTAAATGAAGAAGATTGAGAAGGAATTAATGGCTTAAACTCATGATATAGTCCTAACTAAGCATGAAGATGATTAGGGAATTATCTTACCAATTTAGGAAGCTTGGATCTTGGATTTTGAATTTCTCTTGCCTTTTAAATAGTGAAAAGCCGTGAGCAATGAAGAACAAAGCCTTGGTTGCTTTTGATTTTTGATGAAAATGATTTTACTTGGCTTGGTTGATTGGTTTTTGTGCTTGCTTTAGTCAATTACCTTCTTGCCCTTGGATTTGTGTGGTTACAAAGCCACCACACCTCCTTCCTTCCCATGTCATGCTTATGTCACCTTGCACATGTCATTATGCTCCCACTTGTCCACACCTTGTGGTTTGATGATGTCACAATCCCTGGCTTCTTGTACAAGCTTGTCTCTTGGTCACTTATTTGTTTTACGGTTCGCTTATCTTTCGTTCTCGTTTATCGTTTGAGGGATCATACCCGGGATCTTATTACTTAGGTTCCCTTAACCTTTCTCAATATATTATATTCCTTTTATGATCCTCTCCTATAATCCTTTAATTTCAATCCTTTTTATCCTGTTACCTTATACTCAATTCTCTCCGTATCTTGTGGATTTCCGGGAAAAATCAAAGTGTTCGGAATTGGATTCTGACGATCTTTACATACACTTATATACCACATAGAGTACTAATAATATCCCATAAGATCAATAACAGAACCCCTACATAGCGTGGCATGAAAAGTTTTCTCGTTCAGCAAAAACACTATTCATAAGGGTTTCAAAATTTCTCAAAAATTGGGGTCATTACAGTCTCCCCTCCTTAAAAGGATTCCGTCCCGGAATCAGATAGAAAACAAATGGGGATACTTTCTTAGCATTACACTTTCTAACTCTCGATTCAATTTTCCCACATTGTGGTTCTACCACCAAACTCTGCGTAGTTTGATAATCCTTCTCCTAAGCACTTGTTCCTTTTCACTCTCTAACCCTTCCTGGTTGCTCCATATAGGTTACGTCGGGTTGCATATCTATGCGCTCATATGCCTCTATTTATCTGGCATCTGAATTACACTTCCTTAAAATTGATACGTGAAACACGTTACGACCTGCTACATGTTCGGGGTTAGGGCTAGCTCATATGCTAACTTCCCAAACGTCTTAATATATCCAAGGGTCCAACAAATTGTAGACTTAGCTTTCCTTTCTTTCCGAACCTCATCAATCCTTTCCAAGGGATACCTATAACATTACTAGGTCACTTATTTCATACTCTTTATCCTTTCGTGTCATGTCCATCTTGGGCTACTACCAGCCGTCCTCTGATTAGATCTATCATATCCTTGGTCCTTTGGACTACTGCGGGTCCGAGCATCTTGCGCTCTACAACTTCATCCTAACATAAGGGAGATCGACATTGTCTTCCCTCAATGATCTCATAAGGCGACATCTCGATAATGGCATATGATCTATTGTCGTAAGATAACTTAATCCGTGTTAAGTGATCATTCCAATTTCTTTCAAGTCTATTGCACAGACTCTCATTATAGCTTTTATCATTAGAACTTTTGCTTCTTAATACCCATTCTTTTCCAGTTCGTAATCGCTACTACCTTCCGTTCCTAATATTATACGGGTTATACTTTTGCTCGTTAGCGTTCTATAACCTTTTAATAACCACGTCAACCTTAGTATCACGAATGTGTTCCCATTCCGCATACTACCACCACTTTACTACTCCTTTTTCAGCGGTTTCTATTTTCCAAAATTTGATCAATCAAATAGAAGTAAAGGAATTTGTTGAGAGATCACTATGATCATGAACACTTGTTATATCGCATAGTTAGTACAGAAGGTGGCCAGCCTTTAGTACTTGACAAGCAATTAAACAACATGTGGTATCCTACTAGGCTTCTATCACAAAGATAGATAGTCATTCGGCAATACCTCCCCTTCTGGAAGGGTTGTTCTTCTCAGCTTACATGAAATGAAAAGAAGAGAAAAGAACGAACTGAAGAGAATTGTATATATGAAAAAATATACTGCCACAAAATATCTGGCTTGGAACCTACCTCTGAACTATAGAGGTTTGTCATAGGAGAACAAAACATATACGTGTTTATATCAGCATCAAGCATTATAGCCTCGTATTTCCCATGCCTAAATATTTTCGCTATCCCGTCCATCATTCTATGGACCCACACTCTTCCTCGAGCTTATACATAATCACCTTTGAAACTCCCTCGACATCGAAAATTGAATCTGGGATCTCATTCTATACATCATCGTTACTAGAATTCTATGCTTGCACCGCAACCTTCCTCGTATAATAATACGACTCTCTATTGATAAGAAAGAATAATTATTCACTAGGTAGATACTCTACTTAATTAGTCTATCAATGATAACTTATACACTACCACGACCCGATTAGTGGTACTCAATCTCAACACCCATTCCAATACAACTCTCACGGTTGTAATCAGCTCAATACTCACAGAATCATTGCTGCCTTACTATGGTCCACCACTGACCTACTGTCGTCATTCATTTTCCATGAAGTCTTAATAGCTAACCATACGGAGTCCATACATGTCGTATCAAATCCTTCTAAGGAGGTAACATAATCACCATTCATGATTCATGGAGTACACTCCTGATCCTGACATACATACATGACATGAAGCATATAAAATTGCAGAAGAATTTCAATCAAAGCACCGATAGCAGGTTAATACCATTCTTAATCATATGCCTTCAATAGAAGACTTAACTCAAAGGTTCGTCTAGTCCTTTTGGAAACATGGTCCTGGCTTATCCCAAGATAGGACCTCCTAAGATAGATAGCCCGTTCATGGCGATTACGCGAATTAAACCTTTACCAACTACTATTACGGTCGGGTATTGCACAGTCATCAGAAGGAATGTCAATCTTCTAAACCATAATACAACCTTCACAGCTTTAACCATCATCACTGTATTCCTCTCGCACGAGCGCCTATAATTATCCTCTTACCTTTAAAGTGTCGGCCACCTCTTTGGCCTTTCCTGATAGTAAAATTTCCTTACAGTCAATGTCACATTAACCACCTCCAAATAAATTTTCTACCTTATTTCAATCACAGCTTATGTGAAGATGTATTCCTTAAAATCTGATGAGTAAAAAAAAAATATCACCATTTTTCCATAAGTTATTGCCTCAGTCTTTAGAGGTTAATCACTGTCACGACTGACTCTCAATCATACTTACAACATCTTTTATCTTAAGTCTTAATTGCCCTGAATAATTTCGACCTTTACTGGTTCGATCCATACTTTCTCGTGGTTTAACACGTGCCTCCCTTGGCATCATTATAATCATGTCATATTTCCTTTATCGACATTTTTTTTTTTCTTGAGAATTTCGAATATTTCCTTTCTCCTTGTAAAACCTCTAAGGTTATCCTTCAATCGTTCCTCCTGTATTCCTAGATACAGGGCATATCAAAATACCATTCACTATACTAGAACCATTGTCTATATACTTCTGAAAAATTTCTCCACTGATCCTTAAAGGTTATTATTACCTTAATCCTTTCCAATTCATACTGTCAAAACTCATACTATCCCTATTAAGGGTGAAATGCCAACCTTTATGCATTCCCCTAGGATTCATTTTAAGTTACCGATGTTCTATCCTTAATTCCACCTTTAAAGGTACCTGCATCCTTCCATGGTTAAATCAAGTCATATATCCCTGATAAGGGTGTCTTATTCAATCATTCCCACCTCGATAGTATATGTCTAATTCCACCATAACATCTGTATTCAAAATGGGGTCAATCAATATGGCCTCCAAAAGATAGCAACGGTTATACGCTTGTCTTGCCTAATTTGGTTACGATAACAAGGATGTTCTGGAAGATATTGGTCGTGTTCAACGTGAACTTCTTCTTAATAAATCCTTATTTACTTTTGTTGTTTATCTCAACAGTCATCTAAATGTTGGGATATCTTTCATACCTGGCGTCTCCCTTCCTGGGTATCAAGCCACCGGTCTTACACTTCACATTCTTGAAGGTCACTTCCTTCATCCAATTTTCTTAATTTCTTACTTTCTTGTCTCCTCAGTCTATCCGCGTCTCATTATTTATCCTTCGAATTACCTCAAGGTTTCCTCGAATCCTCCCAACTTAAAGGGGGTACAATATATGTATCTCTTATGCCTTCAACCATCAATTTTAACTCATGGTGGATCATCATCATCCTGACGATTACATACTTTTCTATTTCTATTGCTATGAGTCTTTAGGGTTTCCTCATACCCAACTCCCTTATCATTCCTCAAACTCTATTGCCTTTATATTCCTTTCCACTTCAGTTTCTTTTTATTTTCCTTTCTCTTATCATTATTTCACAAACCAATCACAATATAAGCATTGATTTCAAACATCCCGTCATTCTGGAGTCGTGTCCTCAGAACGAATCTTGATAACTTTTACAACTTAGATTCATAATTCATCATACTCATCCACTTTTGTTCTAGCTTCAAAGCTTTTACACTATCTCCTTATCTTTGGGAATTACTTTCCCGAAAACAATTGACTGAACTTAAATCAGTTTATTATAATCTCTTGCTCCGTGTCTTCCTTGGTCTTTCACCAGTGGGTGGTCTCTCTCTTAGGAGGGTAAGTGATAAAAACAGTCTTTTGAGATTCGTCAATCATTTAGAATCTCAAATGATTCCTATATTTCCTTTAGCCAGGCTCTTGCCTCGACTGGGTCAGCTTGTTCCTTGGAACTCTGAGAGCTTAGCGACTTAAAGGTCATGAAAGAATTTCCTACCGCATTGTTTCCTCAAGGTGGTGGTTGGGGATAATAGTCTAAGTTCTGTCTAGAAAGGGCCATAAATTATCATATAGGAGTACCGTCTCGGGTCTCCTTTCCTTACTCGACTTCTGTTTCTGAAGTCTGAACATTTCCTCCTCCTCCCCATAATCGGGGTCATCCTTCATATTTTAAATCCTCATTTTCACTTCATTATGTTATGGGTTCTTTCTTTCTTGATGGCAACCTCCCTGACTATCACATTCAGGGTTTGCTCTAAATCTTATTCCTCAAACTAGCTGTCATCTAAGATCTCATCTTTAAGCTCTTGAACAATTGGAACCCAAATTCTGTAGGAATACCTCATTATTCCCTTATCATCTTTCTCGGTATTAATCTCATATTTATTTGTTGGCTCTCTGCCTTCATTCATCACCTTTACTGGCACAATATGTTCTTTTCCAATAATTCGGGCTGTATTGCTATCTCAAACAGCTTTTCGGTACCGGCTCCGGTTACCTTCACTACTATTTCCATTTTCTCAAAGTCTCTTATAAACTCTCCAAAAGACATTATCATCTTGAGTCTCTCCTTTTTACTAAGGGCATCAGCCACCATATAGGCTTTCCCCGAATGATAAAGAATCTCCCAATCATAATTCTTGATTAGCTCTAACCGCCTCGTCTGGCGTATGTTGAGCTCTTTCTACGCAAAATGTACTAGAGCTCCTATGGTTTGTGTAAATCTCGCACTTCTATCCATACAAGTAGTGCCTCCAATATTTAGGGCAAACTTATTGCCACGAGCCCAAGCTCATGGGTGGGGATATCGAATTTTATATTCCCTTAATTGTCTTGACGCAGACGCGATTATCTTGCTGTGCTATATAAGAAGCACCCTAATTCCTTATGCGAAGCGTCACTTACAACTCACAAAATCTCCTTTTCCATCCGGCAACGCCAGCATAGGGGCCATCACCAACCTCTGCTTCAGTTCTTGAAAGCTGTTCTCACATTTCTCTGTCCATTCGAACTTCTCAGTCTTATGAGTAAGCCGCGTTAAAGGGGCTACTATCTTCACAAACTTGAACGAACCTCCAGTAGTGACCGGCCAATCCTACCTCTGGTAGTCGACCTAACCATGGTCATCAATTCCTCAGTGGTCCTTTATTCATTCTTGTCAGGATCCTCCACGGGATCCTCCTCGGCAACAATCCCTTCTAGGACAACATCCTCAACCGCTACACCCTTAATATCAACATCATCCGGTCCTGCATTAGGACACTCTATCGGATCCACAATCCGATCTCCAATTAGTAATAAAACATCATCGCGCTGTTGCTCCTCAACCTCAGGGTTCGGAGTCCCGCTACTCTATACGATAACGAACTACGCTTCTATCGCTACATTTATAAGGGTTCCCATAAGGGTTTTAACTGTCAGTACTACGTTAGGTAGCCCGACTATGAACTTGGCAAGAGTTCTTATTATCTTAGTTAACTTATTATCTTAACGTCCCATCATCTCTGAGGTTTATAACGCTTAGCTCTGATACCATTTCTGTAACACCCCCAGATCCGGGGTCGAGGATCCGGGTCGTCACGGTCTTTCTTTCCACAATATCACTTCACTTAATTAATAATAATAACCTTATGTTGTGACCCCACACTAACACACACCACAACCCGTTATAGTCTCAGAGATGAAATTTAAATAAGTACAAGTCTTTGAATCCACAATTTAAAAGTTATTACAACCCAAAATGATTACTTGATAAATTTACAGTTAATTGCCATTATCTGCCACAAGTTATAATTATACATAATTGATTCTCAAAAGTAGATGGTCTGATCTACAATAGATCTACCTCTGCAGCTATAGCAGCTACAACATCAACGGGAAGACGCGGGACGCTTCCCACGCGCTTGCGCTGGGTCTGCTGGAGTCTGGCCATCTTTCCTAACTGTTGTTGTGTGATGAAGAAATAAAGCAAGGGTGAGCAGCAAGCCCACCAAAATACTATGTATAATGATTTACAATATATGAGCCTACTCATAATACTCATGAAAGTCTTGGTCAAAAGAAATGAACCAAGTTTGATATCTTAATGCGATGAAGTCGCAAAATATTCAGTATATATACATATATACTTTTCAAAATATTGGAAGTCCTCTTCCATGCATAATATACACAAAGTCCCAGTGTATAACTCTCATATATCTAACCTTGTCTCAACGTTTTTTTCTGAAAATCTTTGTCATTCATAAGACAATTATTAATTAGATATAAGTTTAAAAGATGAGGTTACCAAATACCCCAATATACTTATATCTTTCCCAATACTACTTGAACTACCACCGTTCAAGTTATAATCAGTTTCAAAAGTTCATCACATAGATGAGACTACAAGACAAGATTTGAATAGATTCAATCTTTGAAATATTATTGAATGAAAAAGTTATGAGATACTTTATTTAGTCCCGATATATATATATATCCACATATATATATCTCTAAAACATTTCCTGGAACCTCTGTTATGTAAAGTATGAACAGAGTTGCAATATCCAATGAATTTGGAAGGAAAAGAAAACCTTTGGCATAAACCAGATATCTTGCTGATCAGGCAAAGATACCCATTAGTAACCTTTTCTACTAGTAGATGGACGAATTCCCCACTGGTCATCACCCTGGTCATAATTAGGACCTTATGCTGGACTGCCACTCAGCCACTTATGCATTTGATGGACTCCCACTGAGCCACTTACACTATCATGGATGCCCACTGAGCCCATGTTGCTTATGCCGACTCAATAGATGGACTTACTTCCCGAACGTTGGGTAAGTAATCAATTCATTTACCAAAACTCCAACCTTGTTGCGAATATAAAATACACCACAGAGCCGGATTCCCCAGGTTTTGAACGAGTATTTAAATCCCCTTTAAAAGGAAGATCTTAAATATAAAAATGAGTTTTGGGATCCGCCCTAACTTTTAAAAATCATTTTGAAGACTCGAAAATACTTTAAAGAGTGTTTGGAGTAAGGCTGATTTAATGAAGTAAATCAGTCCCCAGAATATTTAGAAAATGACTGAATATTATTATTTAAATAATATTCCCATAAAGAATAATCTTTTATAAAAATAATTGAAGTAGAAGTTTTAAAACTTATACTTGAAACGAGTATTAAATAACCAAAGATATACTTATATGAAAGTATTATCTTTATTTGAATAATCAAAAATAAGTTTGATTATTAACACCTTATTCTTTAATAAAATAAAGAATATATTTCAGCAAATAATCGGAGTCATAGATCCTCAAATGAATATTCAAATAATATTCATTAAATAATATAAACTGAGTCATAAGCCTTCGAATGAATATTCAAATAATATTCAATAAATAATATAAAAGAGTCATAAGCCCTCGAATGAATATTCAAAATAATATTCAATAAATAAATAAGCTGAGTCATAAGCCCTCGAATGAATATTCGAAATAATATTCATTAAATAAAATAAAGGAGTCATACATCCTCAAATGAATATTCGAAATAATATTCAATTATAAAATAAAGTTAAAGTTATCGAATAAACCTTATTCGATTAATAGTTTTAAAAACTATATCCATATATATATATATAAATAAATATATATATATATAATATACTCGGGAACATCGACTCCCGGTTTAGAAATAGGTTCACCTTTTATCCCCTATACTAAGGGTATACGCAACTACTTGCTTATTTCTAGCATAGGTATTATGCAACTATAAGCATTGAAATCAACAGATAGATAACCAGATTACGAAACAGACATGCATATATACCATATTAGCATGCTCCAATATATCGCAAAATTTGCTAATAACAATCATGCAATATCACAAGATAATGCATATACATATATTTACATCACAACAACAGTATAACGGGTAGAAAACTTGCCTGAGCGACTGGGGTTACGAATGGCTCGGGACGAGTCTGGTAACCTATAAACAACAAGTAAGTTGGAATTAAACCAAAGTCACTTGTAAATCTATACTTTAACTAACTTAGACTCTAACGCTTGTTTTGCGCTCACTGATTCGCTTAAGTCACTCGGGTACCCTTGGCTCCACCATTTTTAATAATTTAACCTTTACGAGTTTTAAAGCGATTCCTTCGCGGGTGTCTTACCAACTGCCTAACACACTTACCATAAATGTTTCATACATTAATTAACCCTTTTTGGTCTTTAACCTATGCTTCAAAGTAAGGCGAGGGAAAAAGTTTCGTTCGCGAAACGCCGTTACTTGAAACGGTCGTTTCTCCTAAACCGTAAATCGGAATCGAACGAACTACATATCAAAACGAAGCTCGTAACATTAGCTATCTAAACATGGCAGTGGTCATAATCTAGCAGGGGGTTCTCGGGTCCTAATGCTATGCACAAAAACAGTCCAAAGAAAATCGGACGTTACGACGGCTATGTTTACGCGATTTCCCAATTTTTAAACCATACAAAACCAACCGCAAACCAACCTCAAATCCAACACACAACAAACATCCATCCTTATCACATCATAACAACCCCAACCAATTCAATTTAATCATTCATACTTATGCCTAAACTTAACTTTAATCATACTTAAGTTCCTTTAAATCAAAACCACAACAATTACCATTCCATTTCACTACCATTCCAAATCCCAAACTCTAAATCATAACAACAAACTACAATATCAACCCACTAATCAAAATCATCTTATAATATATAGGAATCTAGGGTTTGGAGATGGTATACCTTCCTTGAAGTGGTGGGTGGAGCTAGGAAGCCTTAAGAAGCTTTGAGAAGTCTTAAGAATGCTTGGATCTTCAAGAAAAACAAGAAAAAGTTCAAGTTAAAAACTTGAAAACACTATTCATTGTCTTCTTCTTTGATTAAATGAAGAAGATTGAGAAGGAATTAATGGCTTAAACTCATGATATAGTCCTAACTAAGCATGAAGATGATTAGGGAATTATCTTACCAATTTAGGAAGCTTGGATCTTGGATTTTGAATTTCTCTTGCCTTTTGAATAGTGAAAAGCCGTGAGCAATGAAGAACAAAGCCTTGGTTGCTTTTGATTTTTGATGAAAATGATTTTACTTGGCTTGGTTGATTGGTTTTTGTGCTTGCTTTAGTCAATTACCTTCTTGCCCTTGGATTTGTGTGGTTACAAAGCCACCACACCTCCTTCCTTCCCATGTCATGCTTATGTCACCTTGCACATGTCATTATGCTCCCACTTGTCCACACCTTGTAGTTTGATGATGTCACAATCCCTGGCTTCTTGTACAAGCTTGTCTCTTGGTCACTTATTTGTTTTACGGTTCGCTTATCTTTCGTTCTCGTTTATCGTTTGAGGGATCATACCCGGGATCTTATTACTTAGGTTCCCTTAACCTTTCTCAATATATTATATTCCTTTTATGATCCTCTCCTATAATCCTTTAATTTCAATCCTTTTTATCCTGTTACCTTATACTCAATTCTCTCCGTATCTTGTGGATTTCCGGGAAAAATCAAAGTGTTCGGAATTGGATTCTGACGATCTTTACATACACTTATATACCACATAGAGTACTAATAATATCCCATAAGATCAATAACAGAACCCCTACATAGCATGGCATGAAAAGTTTTCTCGTTCAGCAAAAACACTATTCATAAGGGTTTCAAAATTTCTCAAAAATTGGGGTCATTACAATCTGCGTCTCATTATTTATCCTTCGAACTATCTCAAGGTTTCCTCGAATCCTCCCAACTTACAGGGGATAAAATATATGTATCTCTTATACCTTCAACCATCAATTTAACTCATGGTGAATCACCTTCATCCTGACGATTACATACTTTTCTATTTCTATTACTACGAGTCTTTAGGGTTTCCTCATACCCAACTCCCTTATCATTCCTCAAACTCTATTGCCTTTATATTCCTTTCCACTTCAGTTTCTTTTTTATTTTCCTTTCTCTTATCATTATTTCATGAACCAACACAACATAAGCATTAATTTCATACATCCCGTCATTCTGGATTCGTGTCCTCAGAACGAATCTTGATAACTTTTACAACTTAGATTCATAATTCATCATACTCGTCTGCCTTTGTTCTGGCTCTAAAGCTTTTACACTATTTCCATAACCTTGGGAAGTACTTTCCTGAAAACAATTGACTGAACTTAAATCAGTTTATTATAATCTCTTGCTCCGTGCCTTCCTTGGCCTTTCACCAGCAGGTGGTCTCTCTCTTAGGAGGGTAAGTGACAAAAACACTCTTTTGTGATTCGTCAATCATTTAGAATCTCAAATGATTCCTGTATTTCCTTTAGCCAGGCTCTTGCCTCGACTAGGTCAGCTTGTTCCTTGGAACTCTGAGAGCTTAGCGACTTAAAGGTCCTGAAAGAATTTTCCACCGCACTGTCTCCTCAGGGTGGTGGTTGGGGATAATAGTCTAAGTTCTCTTTAGACAGGTCCATGAATTTCCGTATAGGGGTACAATCTCAGGTCTCCTTTCCTTACTCGACTTTCTGTTTCCTTAATATGAAATGTTTCATCCTTCTCCCATACTTGGGGTTATCTTATACGTTAAAATCCTCATTTTCTACTTCATTATGTTATGGGTTCCTTCTATCTTGATGGCGACCTCCCTGACTATCACGTTCAGGGTTTGCTCTATATCTTATTCCTCAAACTAGCTTTCATCTAAGATCTCATCCTTAAGCTCTTGAACTTTTGGAACCCAATTTCTGTAGGAACACCTCACTATCCTCTTATCATCTTTCTCGGTATGGATCTCTTCTCCAGTCATTGACTCTCTGCCTTCATTCATCACTTTTTCTGGCACAATATGTTCTTTTCCAATAATTTGAACTGTATTGCAATCTCAAACAGCTTTTCGGTACCGGCTCCGGTTATCTTCACTTCTATTTCCATTTTCTCAAAATCTCTTATAAACTCTCCCAAAGACATTATTATCTTGAGTCTCTCCTTTTTACTAAGGGCATCAGCCACCACATTGGCTTTCCCTGAATGATAAAGAATCTCCCAATCATAATTCTTTATTAGCTCTAACCACCTCATTTGGCGCATGTTGAGCTCTTTCTGCGTGAAAATGTACTAGAGCACTTATGGCTTAGGTAAATCTCGTACTTCTCTCCATACAAGTAGTGCCTCCAATCTTTAGGGCAAAACTATTGCCACGAGCCCAAGCTCATGGGTGGGGATATCGAATTTTATATTCCCTTAATTGTCTTGACGCGTACGCGATTACCTTGCTGTGCTGTATAAGAAGCACCCTAATTCCTTATGCGAAGCGTCACTACACTTCACAAAATCTCATTTTCCATCCGGCAACGCCAACATAGGGAACGTCACCAACCTTTGCTTCAGTTCTTAAAAGTTTTTCTCATATTTCTCTGTCCATTCAACTTCTCAGTCTTACGAGTAAGCCGCGTTAAAGGGGGCTACTATCTTTACAAACTTGAACGAACCTCCAGTAGTGACCGACCAATCCTACCTCTGGTAGTCGACCTAACCATGGTCATCAATTCATCAGTGGTCCTTTATTCATTCTTGTCAGGATCCTTCATGGGATCCTCCTCAGCGACTATCCCTTCTAGGATAACATCCTCAACCGCTACATCCTCAATATGGACATCATCCGGTCCCGTGTTAGGACGCTCTATTGGATCCAAAATCTGATCTCCAATAACTAATGAAACATCATCGCGTTGTTGCTCCTCAACCTCAGGGTTCGAAGTCCCGCTAACATATACGATAACGAACTACGCTTATATCACGATATTTATAAGGGTTCTCATAAGGGTTTTAACTGTCAGTACTACGTTAGGTAGCCCGACTATGAACTTGGCAAGAGTTCTTATTATCTTAGTTATTATCTTAACGTCATATCATCTCTGAGGTTTATAACGCTTAGCTCTGATACCACTTCTGTAACACCCCCAAATCCGGGGTCGGGGATCCGGGTTGTCACGAGTTCCATTTCCCTTAATAACACCCAATCTTAATAAATAATCAACTACTCTGTACTGTGACCCCACAATAAACACACACACCACAAGTTATAGTCTCAGAGATGAATATCCAAAAATAATCACAAGTCATTTTATTCTACAATTATATGCCAATGCACCTTAAACAGGTTTCTGAATAAATTTACATTTCTTTGCCATTATTACAATTCATGATATACATAAGTCTGGTACATTATTAGTTGAAAACTTAGCCTATTGGTAATTTCTACCTCAGCTACAGCGGCCTCAACGCTTCCAGAAAGCTGCGGTACGTTTCCTATCCGCTTGCGAATTGGGAGTTTGGTCCTGTTCATCTTATCTATCTGATGTTGTGTGATGAAAGAAGAAAGCAAGGGTGAGCAGCAAGCCCACCAAAATAATATGTATAATGATTTACAGTATATGAGCCTTCTCATAGTACTCATGAAAGTCTTGGTCAAAAGAAATGAACCAAGTTTGATATCTTAATACGATGAAGTCGTAAAATATTCAGTATATATACATATATACTTTTCAAAATCTTGGAAGTCCTCTTCCATGCATAATATACACAAAGTTCCAGTTTATAACTGTATAAAAATATCGTTGCAAGGTGATCTCATATATCTAACCTTGTCTCAACGTTTTTCTGAAAATCTTTGTCATGCATAAGATAATCATTTACTAGATATAAGTTTAAAAGATGAAGTTACCAGATACTCCAATATACTTATATCTTTTCCAAATACTACTTGAACTACCACCGTTCAAGTTATAATTAGTTCAAAAGTTCATCTCACTGATGAGACTACAAGATAAGACTTGTATAGATTCAATCTTTGAAATATTTTGAAGGAAATGAAGTTATGATATACCTCATTAAGTCCCGATATATATACACTTATATTTATATATATACTTTTCCTGAAAACCTCTGTCATGTAAAGTATGAACAGAATTGCAATATCCAATAAATTTGGAAAGGAAAGAATTTTGGCATAAATCTGATATCTTGCTGATCAGGCAAAGATACCAATAAGTAACCTTTTCTACTAGTAGATGGACGAATTCCCCACTGATCATCACCCTGGTCGCAATAGGACCTTATGCTGGACTGTCACTCAGCCACTTATGCATTTGATGGACTCCCACTGAGCCACTTACACCATCATGGACGCCCACTGAGCCCATATTGCTTATGCCGACTCAATAGATGGACTTACTTCCCGAACGTTGGGTAAGTAATCAATTCATTTACCAAAACTGCAACCTTGTTGCGAATATAAAATACACAATAGAGCCGGATCCCCTAGATTTTTGAGCGAGTATTCAAGTCCCCTTAAAATGGAAGATCTTGAATTTGAAAACAAGTTTTGGGATCCGCTCTACCCTTTTTAAATTCATTTTGATGACTCGAAAATATTTTTAAGAATGTTTGGAGTAATACTGATTTATTAAAATAAATCAGTCCCGATATGAAAGAAATATCTGAATATTATTATTTAAATAATATTCCCATAAAGAATAATTGAGGTAGAAGTTGGAAAACTTATACTTGAAATGAATAGCAAATAATCAAAGATATACTTATACGAAAGTAATATCTTTATTTGAATATCAAAAGTAAGTTTGATTATCGAACATTATTCTTAAATAAAATAAAGAATATTATTAAATAATAAGCGGAGTCATAATACCTCGAATGAATATTGAATATTATAAATAATATTCATTAAATAAAATAAAGGAGTCAATACATCCTCAAATGACTATCCAATTAATAATCATTAAATAATATAAACTGAGTCATAAGCCCTCGAATGAATATTCGAAATAATATTCAATAATAAAATAAAGGAGTCATAAGTCCTCGGATGAATATTCGAAATAATATTCAATAATAAAATAAAGTTATCGAATAAACCTTATTCGATTAATAGTTTTGAAAACTATAACCATATATATATATATAAATATATATATATATATACATATATACAAAATTTACTCGGGATCCTCGACTCCCGGTTTTAGAAAATGTTTTCACCTTTGGGTCCCTATAATAAGGGTATATGTAAAATACTGCTATCCTCTAGCATAGGTATTATCAACTGAACCAACAGATATATATGGCAAGAATACGAAACAGGCATGCATATGTACCATATAACATGCTACAATATATCGCAACATTTGCTAATTAACCAACATGCATCTACCGCAAGATAATGCATATACATATATACATCACAACAACAGTATAACGGGTAGAAAACTTGCCTGAGCGACTTGGGGTGATAAAAGGCTCGGGACGAGTCTGGTAACCTATAAACAACAAGTAAGTTGGAATTAAACCAAAGTCACTTGTAAATCTATACTTTGACTAACTTAGACTCTAACGCTTGTTTTGCGCTTATTGATTCTCTTAAGTCACTCGAGTACCCTCAGCTCCACCATTTTTAATAAATTAACCTTTACGAGTTTTAAGGCGATTCCTTCGCGAGTGTCTTACCAACTGCCTATTACACTTTACATAAATGTTTCATACTCCAATTAGTCATTTAAGGTCTTTAACCTAGGTTTCAAAGTAAGGTGAGGGATAATGTTTCGTTCGCGAAATGCCGTTACTTAAAACGGTCGTTTCTCCTAAACCGTACATCGGAATCAAACGAACTACATATCAAAACGAAGCTCGTAACATGAACTACCTAAACATGGCAATGGTCAAAATCTAGCAGGGGGTTCTCGGGTCCTAATGTTATGCACAAAAGCAGTCTAAAGAAAATCGGACGTTACGACGACTATGTTTACGTGATTTCCCAAATTAAACCATTCCAAATCAACCATAATTCAACCCACAATCAATCATACCACCAACATCCATCCAAACCACATCATAACAGCCCCAACAAATCCACATTAACCATTTATACTTATTCCCCACATGAACTAAAAGCTTTACTTAGGTTCTTTAACTAATTATCAAGATTTACAACTCCAAAAATACCACAAAACCAACTAATCTCTACAACTCAACCAAACTTCAAACAATCAAGCATCATGCTTCACATAAACTATATCAATCATATTCAATCCTAATTACTCAAAACTAAAGCTAGGGTTTTGTAGTTTATACCTTCCTTGGAGAGTGGAGAATCAAGAGAATGGCTTGGAATCACCCTTAAAGTCCTTATCCAAGCTTAATCTAAACAAAACTTCAAGAACACAAATTTTAGTTCTTGAAAAACACTATTCACCATCTTCTTTCATGATTTATAGAAAAAGATTGGCTTGGAATTAGAAGCTTAAACTTATAGGAAGTATGTAACTATCCATGAGGAAGCTTAGATAATTACCTTGCTAAATAGTAAGTGGTGGAGCTTGGATCTTCATTTTTTAAGAAAGAAGCCGAGAGGATGAAGAAGAAAGAGAGATTTTTTTGTGTTTTGATGAAAATGATTTGCTTGGCTTGGTTGATTTGGTTTTGTTTTTTGTTTTAGTTAATTACCTAATTAACCTTGGACTTTGTGTGGTTCTCATTCAACCACACCTCCTTCCTTCCCATGTCATGCTTGTGTCATCCTCATGATGTCATCCTCCCCTCCTTGTCCTCTTCTCATTGGTTGGGTGACATCATCCTCTCTAATCCCTTTGATTAACTTCCTAATTGTTTGCTTAATGATCGCTGATCTGTTATACGGTTCGCTTAACTTTCGTTTTCGTTTATCGTTTGAGGGATCATACCCGGGATCTTATTACTTAGGTTCCCTTAACCTTTCTCAATACATTATATTCCTTTTTATGATCCTCTCTTATAATCCTTTAATTTAAATCCTTCGTATCCTGTTACCTTATATTCAATTCTTTTCGTATCTAGTGGATTTCCGGGAAAAATCAAAGTGTTTGAATTTGGATTCTGACGATCTTTACATACACTTATATCCCATATAAAGTACTAATAAAATCTCAGAATATCCATATCAGAACCCCTACATAGTGTGGTATGAAAAGTTTTCTCATTCAGCAAAAACACTATTCATAAGGGTTTCAAAAATTTCCAAAAATTGGGGTTATTACAGTTATAGAATGCTAACGAGCAAAAGTGTAACCGGTATAGTATTATGTACGGAAGATAGTAATGACTACGAACTGGAAAAGAATGGGTATTGAGAAGCAAAAGCTATAATGCTAGAAGCTATGATGAGAGTTTGTGCAATAGACTTGAAAGAATTTGAAATGGTCACTTAACACGGATTGAGTTTTCTTACGACAATAGATCATATGTCAATATTGAGATATCGCCTTATGAGATCCTTGAGGGAAGACAATGTCGATCTCCCTTATGATAGGATGATGTTACAGAGCGCAAGATGCTCAGAAAAGTAGTGGTCCAAAGGACCAAGGATATAATAGATCTAATCAGAGGACGGCTGGTAGTAGCCCAAGGTGG
This sequence comes from Apium graveolens, assembly GCF_009905375.1. Classification (NCBI taxonomy): domain Eukaryota; kingdom Viridiplantae; phylum Streptophyta; class Magnoliopsida; order Apiales; family Apiaceae; genus Apium; species Apium graveolens. The sequence continues at coordinate 240,498,001 of NC_133654.1, forward strand.
ACATAAAAAGTATGTTGATTTGACATGAAAGGACAAGGAATAGGAAATAGGGGACCTAGTAATGTTAAAGGTATCCCTTGGAAAGGATGGATGAGGTTCGGAAAGAAAGGAAAGCTAAGCCCACGAATTATTGGACCCTTTGAGGTATTAAGACGTATTGGGAAGTTAGCATATGAGCTAGCCCTACCCCCGAACATGTAGCAAGTTCATAACGTGTTCCACGTATCAATATTAAGGAAGTATAATTCGGATGCCAGACAAATAGGGGCATATGAGCGCATAGACATGCAACCCGACGTAACCTATATGGAGCAACCAGGAAGGGTTATAGATTGAAAAGGAACAAAAGCTTAGGAGAAGGGCTATCAAACTAGTCAAAGTTTGATGGTAGAACCACAATGTGGGAAGATTGACTTGAGAGTTAGAAAGTGCAATGCTAAGAAAGTATCCCTATTCATTTTTTTCCTGATTCTGGGACGAAATCCTTTTAAGGAGGGGAGACTGTAATAACCCCAAAATTTTTGAACTTTTAGTAACCCTTATGAATAGTGTTTTGCTGATTATGCTGAATAAGAAAACTTTCCATGCCACACTATGTAGGGGTTCTTCTATTGTTATTCTGAGATCTTATTAGTACTTTATATGGGATATAAGTGTATATAAAGATCGTCAGAATCCAAATTCGAACACTTTGATTTTTCCAGAAAATCCACCAGATACCGAAAGAATTGAGTATAAGGGAACAGGATAAAAAGGATTTAAATTCAAGGATTATAAGAAAGGATCATAAAAGGAATATAATTTACTGAGAAAGGTTAAGGGAACCCAAGTAATAAGATCCCGGGTATGATCCCTCAAACGATAAACGAAAATGAAAGTTAAGCGAACCGTATAACAGATCAGCAGTCATTAGCCAAGTAATTAGGAGCTAATCAAAGAGGTTAGTGAGGATAATGTCATCAAACCAATAAGAAGAGGACAAGCTGGGAAGATGACATAAGAATGATGACCTAAGCATGACCAAAAAGGAAGGAAGGTTGGTTGATTATAAACCACACAAAATTCACCATGGTTAAAAGGTAATAAATCAAAACAAAAGTGGATCAACCAAGCCAAACAAATCAAAAAACACAAAAACAAAGTTGACTCTCATTATTCAAGAGAAGCTCTCGGCTTTTCTTGATTTTCAAAGAGGAAAATTTCAAAATTCAAGATCCAACCATTGTTAAATTGCAAGGTAATTATCCAAGGTTCCTTATGATTAGTTATGGCTATCCTAGGAGTTTAAACTCCAAATTCCTTCACAATCTCTTTCAATAAATCATTTAAGAAGAGAGTGAATAGTGTTTTCAAGAAATTTAAATTGTTTGATCTTGTGTTTTTGGTTAGATTAAGCTTTGGTAAGGACTTTCAAAGGAGATTCCAAGCTCCTTAGTTACTCTTACTCACCAAGGAAGGTATAATCTCTTAACCTAGCATTTTTATTGAATATTAAGAGCTTATTATGAGTAGGATAGTTCATGAGAAGCATGGTGATTGAATATGTAGAGATTAGTTGGTTTTGTGATGTTTTTGGAGTTGTAAATATTGGTTATTAATTAATGAACTTAAGAATAGTTTTAGTTCATGTTTGAGAATAATATAAATTGGAGAACTTGAGGTGTTGGGGCTGTTTTAGTAATGTATGGATGGCTTTTGGTTGTATGGTTGAATTGTGGTTGATTGTGGATTGATTTGGAGTAGGATAAAATTTGGTAATCGCGTAAACAGAGCCGTCGTAATGCCCGATTTACTTTAGACTGTTTTTGTTCTTAACATCAGAACCCATGAACTCACTGTTAGGTTCTGATCATTACCATGCTTAGATAGTTCATGTTATGAGCTTTGTTTTGATATGTGGTTCGTTTGAATCCGATGTACGGTTTAGGAGAAACGACCGTTTTAAGTAACGGCGCTTTGCGACCGAACCATTACCCCTCGCCTTACTTTGAAACCTTGGTTAAGGACTTTAAATGACTAATTGGGGTATGAAACAATTATTTTACGTGGATTAGGCAGTTGGTAAGGTACTCGCGAAAGAATCGCCTTAAAACTCTTAATGGTTAATTTATTAAAAATGGTGGAGCCGATGGTACTCGAGCGACTTAAGTGAATCGTTAAGCGCAAAATCGAACGTTAGGGCTCTAAATGGTTAAAATCTATTTTCTTAAGCGACCGTGGTTTAATTCTGGCTTATGTTGTTGTTCATAGGTTACCGGACCCACTCTAAGATTAAGTCTACCCCGGAACACTCAGGCAAGTTTTCTAACCGTTATACTGTTATTGTGATGTAAATATATGTATATGCATTATCTTGTGATAAGTGCATAATTATTATTAGCAAATTTTGCAATATATTGGAGCATGTGATATGGTATATATGCATGTCTGTTTCGTAATCTTGATATCTAATTGTTGATTCAATTGCTTATAAGTTGCATAATACCTATGCTAGAGATAAGCAGTAGTTGCGTATACCCTTAGTATAGGGGACCCAAAGGTGAACATATTTCTAAACCGGGAGTCGATGTTCCCGAGTATAATATATATATATATATATATTGATATAGTTTTCAAAACTATTAATCGAATAAGGTTTATTCGATAACTTTATTTTATTTAATGAAAATTATTCTGAATATTAATTCGAGGACTTATGACTCCGCTTACTTTATTTAATGAATATTACTTTGAATATTCATTCGAGGACTTATGACTCTGTTTATTTTATTTAATGAATATTATTTTGAATATTCATTCGAGGACTTATGACTCCGTTTATTTTATTTAATGAATATAATTTTGAATATTCATTTGAGGACTTATGACTCCGTTTATTTTATTTAATGAATATTATTTTGAATATTTGTTCGAGGACTTACGACTCTGTTTATTCTATTTAATGAATATTATTTTGAATATTCATTCGAGGACTTATGACTCCGCTTATTTACTAAATAATATTCTTTATTTTATTAAAGAATAATGTTTTGATAATCAAACTTATTTTCAATTATTCAAATAAAGATCATACTTTTGTATAAGTATATCTTTGGTTATTAATATTCATTTCAAGTATGAGTTTTAAAACTTCTACTTCAATTATTTTTATAAAGATTATTCTTTATGAGAATATTATTTAAATAATAATATTCAGATATTTTCTAATATATTGGGACTGATTTATTTTATTAAATCAGCATTACTCCAAACATTCTTAAAAATGTTTTCGAGTCTTCAAATGATTTTTAAAAGTTAGGGCGGATCCCAAAACTCATTTTTATATTTAAGATCCTCCTTTCGAAGGGGATTTAAATACTCACTCAAAACCTAAGGGATCCGGCTCTGTGGTGTATTTTATATTCGCAACGAGGTTGCTGTTTTGAGAAAACAATTTGATTACTTGCCCAACGTTCGGGAAGTAAGTCCATCTAATTGAGTCGGCATAAGCGACAGGCCGGGGTACGGTCTATGAAGGTGTAAGAGGCTGGGTGACAGTCCATCCACGCGTGAGTGGCCGGGTAACGGTCTAGCGCGAGGTCCTAATGTGGCCAGGGTGATGACCGGCGAGGAATTCATCCATCTACAGTAGAAAAGGTTACTTATTGGTATCTTTGCCTGATCAGCGAGATATCGGGTTTATGCCAAAATTCTTTTTTTTTCAAATTCATTGGATATTGCAACTCTGTTCATACTTTACATGATAGAGGTTCTGAGGAAATGTGTGAGATATATATATGGATATATCTATATCGGGACTTAATGAAGTATCTCGTAACTTCATTTCATTCAATAATATTTCAAAGATTGAATCTATTCAAGTCTTACCTTGTAGTCTCATCTGTGTGATGAACTTTTGAAACTAATTATAACTTGAATGGTGGTAGTTCAAGTAGTATTCGGAAAAGATATAAGTATATGGGAGTATCTTGTAACTTCATCTTTTCAACTTATATCTAGTAAATGATTATCTTATGCATGACAAAGATTTTCAGAAAAATGTTGAGACAAGGTTAGATATATGAGATCACCTTGCAACGATATTTTATACAGGTATAAACGGGAACTCTGTGTATATTATGCATGAAAGAGGATTCTAAGATTTTGAAAAGTATATATACTTATATACTGAATATTTTGCGACTTGGTCGCGTTAAGATATCAAACTTGGTTCATTTATTCTTGACCAAGACTTTCATGAGTACTATGAGAATGCTCATATATTGTTAATTATTATACATATTATTTCAGTGGGCTTGTTGCTCACCCTTTCTTTCTTCTTTAATCACACAACAACAGATAGACAAGATGAACATGATCAAGCTCCCAATTCACGAGCGGATAGGAAATGTTCCGCAGTTTCCTGTAGGCGTTGATGCCGTTGTAGCTGAGGTAGGGTCTACCAATAGGCTAGGCTTTCAACTTTTGATGTACTGGACTTATGTATATTTATGAATTGTAATAATGGAAAAGAATATGTAAATTTATTCAGAAACCCTTTTGAGGTGTAATGACTTATAATTGTGGAATAAAATGACTTGTGTTATTGTTTGGTATTCATCTCTGAGACTCTAACTTGTGGTGTGTGTGTATATTGTGGGGTCACAGTACGAAGTAGTTGGTTGATTATTAAGATTAAGTATTATTAAGGGAAATGGAACTCATGACAACCCGGATCCCCGACCCTGGATTTGGGGGTGTTACAGCTAGGCTTGGGTACACTAATCTCACTAGCCTTATCCTTAGGGTTTCTTTGATTTTCACCCTGTCCCTCAACTAACTCACTCTCCTTCACACTCCCCTCTTTGTGTTTGATAGTTTTTGCAACTGGTTTCTTTTGAGAGAAACCAGAGGGGGCTTTCTTAGCTTTGGATTTTGAAATTGTTATTTTGGTAGCTTGGGTAGGCATCTGTTGGGTCATTAACACAGATGTCATAGCTATACTTGAAGGCAAAGAAATTTATGAGGTTGGAAGAGTAGAGACAGTGGTTTTTACCTCACTTACCTGAAGGCCCTCCATGATTGGAAAGTAGAAGAGGGGCACCTCTTTGTGGTGTCGTACTCTGTTAAGATCTGCAATGATTCTCCTTTTTTGAACCCAATAATTCAGTTTGTTGGTTGGGTTCTCAACAACAGTATTCTCAATAAGATGGTTAGCAAGCATTATAAAGAATCTATCATAATAGACACTTTGACCTCTCTTATTAAGTTCCCCTAACTTATAACCTAACTTAAACATGATCATGTCATTGAAGTTAAAGTACTTATCAGTAACTAGCATATAAAGCATGTTAAGCATAACAATGTTAACAGAATCAAAATTACTTACTTTACCATAATATACTTTGGTAACTACATCACACACATAACTCCACTCTTTTCTAAGACCTAATATCCTAATCTCACTTAATTTAGAGGTAGGTAGAGCATAACAAATAGAATTAAGCATGTTAACTAAATCGTTATCTGTGTGTGGAATAGTAGTAGTGTTATCTAGAATTTTAAAGCATGCTTTGATAATGTCACTATTAATGCAGAACTGATTACCTTTAAGAGTGAAAGTTATGGTCTTGTCAGAAGATTGGTACACAGCAGTTGTCCATATCTCCTCCACAACCTCACAGTAGATTGTGGGTGATTCCTGAAAGGAATATGTCCTAAGTCCAATCGTGTATTAGGATTTAGGAATAACTTTTATGTAATCTGTTTTGATTCCATTGATATTAATAAAGACTTGTTTTGTTACGGGCTTTATCTATTTAAGTGTTTAAATAAGATATACCATAGTTTAGAGTAAAGCTTTTTATGGATTATGATGAGATCATAATAGTGAGACCTAAAAGATGATAACTCTAAACTTAAATAGTTCCTGGTCATCGGATTACTAACTGGTAATTAATAATCCACAAAGATCGGTACATACTATGTTTGCTTCATTATGAAGGATGTCTGTTCTCATAGACATTTGTGTGATGACACTATAGCTAGTATGTAGGTGCTTATTATAGAATAAGTTCACTGAACATGACTCGCCCAGCTGAACAACTGATGGAGTTCACTCACGTGTCAGCAGTTGTTCACATAGTGATAGTTGTACAAGTATCCTTAGACTTGAGGTCATCATAGTCATCTTGTGTACACTGAACTATGCTTTGTTTAGTTCTTAGTCTCCAGGGACAATTATTAGGGCTCTTCTGGGTATAGGAATTTGTACACGAAGATAGTGTATGATCAATAAAGGATCTACCCCTTCCAGTGAAGGAAGCGAATGTTCAAGGCTGATCCACTTATGCTAGTTCAGGAATCTCTGGCCAGAGTAAATGAAATTAGAAAGGAGTTTCTAATTTGCATAGAACTACGCATAGTAAATGGTAAGCAAAGTGATTAAATTAGATAGGCTTGACACGAGATCCATGCCTTGTATTTAATCGGGACATTGTAGGGTAGAAGGAGTTTATTGTACGGTAACTATTCACTGACAGGTTCTTGGTATTCTAAGCAGTGAATTCATATTATTCGGATAGTCGCGATATGCTGAGAAGTATCCCTCACGATGTAGAATAAATGTGATTAATTAATTAATCATATTTAATAAATTAGAGAATTTATATAAATAATGATAAAATAGTTTTATTATTATTTATTTCTACTATCGGCTTAATATTGAACCTACAGGGTCACACCATAAAAAGAGAATGATTTAATGGTGGAGGAATTAATTAATAATGGCTAATAATTATTTATTTATGAAATAAATAATTAATTGGCAAATTTAATAATTGATTAAATGAGATTTAATTGATTATAAATTAATTAAGAAAAGTTCTTAATATTATTAATTAAAGGATTTAATTTTTGGAAATTAAATCAAGAGAGAGAATTATTTCTAAAGTGTTTAGAAAAAGGATTAATGATTAAAAGGTGTTTTAATTATTAATGAGAATAATAAATGGGATAATAATAATAATATTTATGGGAAAATTTCAGCTGAAAATTTTGCCTATAAATACACTATTATAGACCCTAATTTTATTCTAACCCACATCGAAACCCGAAAACCCAAAAAGTTTGGAAAACCCAATTCTCTCCACCTCCTTCTTCCTCCTTAACATCATTTTCTTGGTGGATACCGGTGGAGTGCTTCACACTTGAGGAGCAACTGCTAAGGATCTCTGATCGTTGTCTCCGAATTATTTTAAAAGGTTAGATTCGATCCCTCGAATTTTTATTCACGATTTATATGCTTTTATTTGGATTTTGTATGTGTAAAAGTGTTTTACCATGACCCCACTGCGTTTAAAATCCAACAATGGTATCGGAGCATAGGTTGTATGCATATAGATATGTGGTAAAAATTTCAGAATTTTATGTGCTTGTATGAATTAATTATGATTTTTACAAGTTATATTATGGATTAATTTTGTCTGATGAGAAATCGTGTTAGGTCACACACACTGTAGAGGGGGTGAATACAGTGTATAGTACACTCAAATCGAACTTTAAGATCTTAAGTAACAGAAAACAAAATTTATTGAAACAATAAACTCTGTTACAGTATGGAACTGTTACCTCTCAGTGATGAACAAATATCACGAGAGCTGCTAGGGTTATAAAGAATAATAACTTCGATAATGATAACACTTATAGTGTAAACCCTATGCCTGTGTTTATATACTACACAGTTACAAGATAATCGCTAATTGATATGGAATATAATTCTGCTTCCTAAAATATATCAATCAGATATCTTTTCTTCCAAGTATTCCATTCTTCACGAAATTCCTTCTTCATGCATATCTCTTCTTATGTTTATCTCGATCTTCTTTCCTTTAATCAGCTAATGTCCTTATCTGATTGTCCTTCAGCACTTAAGTTCTGATATCTATCTTCTGATGATTATCTCCTGATAATATAAGTACTGATATCCTTAAGTCCTGACTTCCAGTATAAGTACTGATCAACAGTTAAGTACTGATTTATCCTGTTCACGTAAGATCTGAAAGTTAAACATAAAACATATTAGCCATGACATTATCAAATATATCTAACAATCTCCCCCAACTTGTAAATTAACAAAATATACAAGTTTAACAGATATTTGATGATGTCAAAAACATTAAGTACAAATGCATGAGAAATAGACTAGATAACTACAACTTATAGTCCTTAAAGTTTTTACCAATTTCAACTTCTGATAACAACTTCAATCTGTATAAATATCATAATTTAAGCAGTTGTAGATCTTCGACTTGGCTTCTTCATATTCTGATCTCTCTGATGTCAGGAGTTGTTCTGAGATAGTTCTTCAACAAACATTTCTCAGCATATCTTAGTTCATCAATCATTCTCCTTTTAACACCTTTAAGCTCTGCAGTATCTTCACCAGTTTGAAAGATTGCAGCTTTGAGATCATTAATCTTTGCTTTTCTTAACTCCTGATCTAGTCTTATGACATAAGCTTTGTCAGATTCAAGATTGAATTCAAGTCCCTTAATACCAAGATACGTTCTGATCTGTGCAGTATTAGGCTTCATATCAACAATATCACCATTGTAATCTCTGTACTTTGGAACATATATGCTGTCAGACTTAACAGAATAAAGCCTTTTCTGTCTCTGAATCTGTTCTTTTAAGTAGTTTGCAGCAGTCTCTGTTATTCTGTCATCCACTTGAAGTAAGAAAAGTACATGCTCCAATTCTTCAAAATACTTCAAAGGAATGGCATTTTGTCTTATATGATAAACCCTACCATCTGTCATGAAATACAACATGATGTATTCTTTCAAGTAGGTATGGTAAACCATCTGTACAGATTCCAGTTGATTCAATCTCTCAGGAGTTGCTCCAATACCTGGTTCACTCAAGGAAGTTGGATCATTGGTAGTGTTGTGTACTCTTCTTTCATCAGCACTTCCCAATCCAGTTTTATCTCTAGCTTCCTTTCCAGTAACTACTCTCACTTCAAAACCACTTGCAGTAGTCTTCAAAGATTGAGTCTGTTTTGCTTTAGTGAATCCTGGTAGGAGTGTTTTAGTTCTATTTTCTGATATCAAGTTAACTTGAGCACTGTCAGAGGTTACTTGCTTCTTCTGAATATCAGAACTTACAATTTCTTGACTCTGAACAACTTGAGCCATGTCAGAGGTTGTTTTAAGAACTTTTCTTGTAGTCAGAGCAAGATCATCTTTTCCATCAGTAATTTCTTCTTCCTCAGGAGGTACATAAGGCTTGATAGGTTCACCAACCTTTTCTTTACCCTTGGATCTTGGATCTATCTGTGGTTGTGATCTAGCCAAAGTTGCTTCAGTATGTATCCTTTCTTTGATCACAATGCCTTTAGGTTTTGGAAGTAACTTTTTACCAGAAGCTTCAGATTTAGATGTGACTTTCTCTGATTTAAGTCTGGCTTCTTCTTCCTTTAAACTTTCCAAGTCCATCCCTAGATTTTCTTGAAGAAATAATTGTCTTGACATTTCCTCATCAAAATCTAGAAGTTCATCAGAACTTATCCTTTTACCAGCAGCAGAACTTATTCTTTTCCCAGTATCAGAACTTGTTCTGTGACTAGCTTGTCTTGATGTAAACCTTCTACCTTGACTATGACCACTACCCATTCCAGAGGTTCCTTGGTCATCTTTTCCATCATTCTTTCCTTGCAGTGTCTTGTTGGTTTTGCATTTGGACTTAATTACCTTCTCCCCCTTTTTGACATCAGCAGGTAATAAAAGAGAGATAAGTAGTTCCACTGAGGTCTGGATTTCAGTAAGTTGCGATTGCTGAGAAGCTTGATTTGTCAGAATTTGATCAATCTGAGCTTCTTGTTTCTCTTGAGTTTTCTCAATATAAGCAACCCTGTCAATGGTAGGTTGGAAGAACTTTTTCTTATCAATTTTCCAAACTTGTTCCTGTTTGATAAAGTTCTCCTGAATCTTGTGTAGCTCTGCATGAGTATTGGAATGAAGACCTTGTAGATGTTTAGTACTCAATGCAGTGACTCTAAGCTGGGTTTTAAAATCATCAGAATTTAACATTTCATCAGCTTTAGTCAAGTGCTCAGCAAGATGTAAAGCATTTGGAACACATGTAACTGAGTTCCATTCCTTAGTCCACTCCTGACCTGCAGGAGTTTCACTCCAAGGTACTGGTGCATCCCTGATAACAAACTCCTTTACCAGTTCAGACTTAGGAAGAGTCGGTGGAGGAGTATGTCCTGAAGGACCTGCTTCATCAGCATCTACAGTTGTAGCAGCTTCACCAGTATCTCCAACATTTGCAGCATCAGAACTTAAAGAATCAGTATCTTCTGATAAGACAACAGTGTGAGTAGCAATGGAGGCTTCAGCATCCTCTAATTGCTGATCTGATACTAAGTTCTGATCAACAGCCATATCCTGATGCTCACCTAAAATCTGATCATCAGCATCTTGATGCAGAGAAGGTGTTGTTGATAACTCTGGAGTTTGAACAGCATCAATAACAGGTGTTGTAGAAGTATTATTTGCTGTTGGAGCTTCTAAGAAAAGTATTTCAGGCACAACCAGGTTCTGAATATCAATTTCAGCACTTATGCCTGAATCAACAAGAGACACAGATGGTGAGTTAGCCTTGTCAGATACAGCTTCCTGAGATGGAGTTGATGGAGAAGAAGTGACTGGAGCAAATTCCTTGTCTTGTGAGAACAGAGATTCCTGATCCCCTTCCTTAGCTGCTTCCTCCTCATCATCTGAAACTGGCCTTTGTGCCCTCTGTTTCTTGTACTTCCTTGTTGATTTGGATTCCTTGGGAGTTTCGGGAACTATCATGCGTCTAAGCCTCTTGAGAAGCCTAGAACCCCCAATTGCAGAATCCTTCTGAGAAGTTGCGTTCTCAGCTTCAACCACAACAGGTTCTGAAGAAGGAATCTGTTCCTCAGAATCTGATTCATCTCTCAAAGTAAATCTCCTCCTCTTTTGAGGTGTTTGAGGAACAGTCTTTGTTCTCTTTGGCTTAGAGGATGTAGGCTGCACAGTAGGTGCTGAAGAAGAAGGTTGAGCAGTCTGTGAAGTGGAGAGATAGGATTTGAGATAAGTTTTGAGGGTAGGTTGAGTAGAATGAGAGGTAGGTACTGAGGTTGATGGATTTTGGTTATGGTGAGTTGGTTGAACATTTGAGTAAACAGATTTGTAAGTATTAGGATCAGCATTTACCAGAATCTGTTTCACAGACTGAGGAATCTGTAATTGTCTCACCATTGATTTCTTTGTGTCAGCATTTATCAGGTCGTTAAAGTACCTTTTTGCAACCTTAAAAGGTGGGGTTTGAGTGCTGACTAACTGGGGTTCAGCAGTACAATACATATAAATAAGTTGACAGAATCTAGCAAAATAAACAACATCTCGATCCTCTATCATCCTATCCCCAATAAAACCAATTATTCCAGTTGCAAAATCAAAATGAGTTTGATGGATAATAGCATACCCTATGTGCTGACTCAGAATTGGGATAGCATCAAAATTTGAACATTTGTTCCCAAAAGCTTTGGTGATGCAATCAAAGAAGAAACTCCATTCTCTTCTGATATTAGCCCGTTTCAACTGTCCAAGTTACGTCAGACTCTTTTCATATCCCAATTCAGCCATTAACTCCCGAAGGGCTGAGTCCTCTGGAACTGAGAAAGTACAATCCTCGGGAAGATGTAAAGCCCTGCGTACTGTACCAGGAGTGACTACAAAAGATGAATCACCCACTTGGAAGAAAATACTGGGAGTTCCACGGTTACCACCATCATCAAAAACGCCAGTCCTCCAGAACCTCAGAACTTGTTGACTTGAAAATAATTCAGGCTGAGTTAAGGCGTACCCAACCACACTATGTGCAAGAAGATCTTGCACAAAGTGCAATTCAGATGGAGCTTCAGCATGATCAAGAATTACAGCATAGTTATTTGGAACAAACTTTGCTTCATCAATGATTAAATCCTTTGGTGCCATGAAAAAAATTGAGAATTAAGAATGCCTGATAGTTGTTTGATATAATGTCTGTAGGAAAACAACGGAAAAAGTAAAGTGAAGGAGAGTAAAAGTAAGAAGAGAGATAAAAGATGAAGAAATTAAAAAGATTACAGAAATCTTCTCTCTGCTGTACTTATACAAAAAAATATTACCGTTGGACACCTGTCAGACATGCAGTAATAACGGATAGTTACTGGGCTCGAGAAAACAGGAATGATTACTTACCCAGTTGCCTTGTTTCAAGGAAAAACCGTTCCTTTAATCAAGAGAAACAGTTTTAATTCAAAATTTAAACCGTTAGCACTGATTGAATTATTTTTCACTGCAACATTAATATTCTGAAAATAAATCATGTTAAAATTGACCGAGGTAATTTCGATGAATAAGTGCTGACAGAGAATCAGAACTTAAATAAAAGCACAATTTAAATGGTCATCAGAATATCAATCAGGATTTATCAACACAAGATAAAATAACTCAGAGACAAAATCTTGAAGTAAAAACAATTTTCATTAATATATCAAGTCAATACATTTATGAAATGGAAATGACATCAATACTTATACAAGATTTTCCCTAAGCTTCTAATCCTAACGTCAATAGCTTTAGTCCTAGCTAAGAAGCCTGACAAAGCTGATGATGAAGAAGAACAGGAAGAAGACGAGATTAAGTCATCTTCCTCTTCCTATCTTCGACGAACAAGATGGCGAGTCGTATGATTCGCTCTTGCTGACGGATAGCTTCCCGCCTTTCCTCCTCCAATCGCTCCAGATGGCGATGGTAATCCATATAGAAGAATAGAAGGTGAGTCAGCACCTCCTGTGGGACAGAATCCCAGATCTCCTCAGGAATGGTTGTTACATGCCACTCCTGCTGCCAATCGGCACAACTTAGCTCTATTATGAAGGTTTGGTTGTTCAAAAACATGTTGTATCGAACCATTGTGTTTTTGATAGAAGAAGGAGGATAAGTGTGTGAGAAGAATGTGATGGAAAGACTGATGTGAAGTGGTTGCTTATATAGGCAAGAGAATGCCAAGAGACGCAAAGATATTTAATGCTGACAGGTAGAATTAATTCTACCTCGTCTCCCTAGACTTTGAAAAAGAATAACAGTCATTGGAAAGAGGAAGCATGGTCTAGACCGCACAAAACACAAGAAACAGTGGTCTGTTCAAGTACAAATACCATTAATCCTAATCACAGTGACTATTAATCTTCCACTTCAACATATTCGAGTACAAACTGAGACTGTTATCAAATTTTATTCAAAGATAAGCCAAGTAAAGGATTAGACTGAGAAATCAGAACTTAGACCTATACCAGAACTTAACAGTCATCAGAACATAATTTCTTAACTCGAAAAAGGAATGCCTATCTTAGTAAATACTCATACAAGTTCTGAGTTATGGACGTCAGTACTTAATCATCAGAACGTGTAACTTAGAACTTATCCTCAGAATTTGTGCAATAATGACACATTGACTGTTTTATCTAAAATAACATAGACCACCACAGAAATTTTCATCATTCAAATGGAGTGATTAGTGTGTGCATTAAGCTAAAAACAGACAAAGAGTAAAGTCTGATTCACTGCAGTACATCTTAGAAATAAGGCATAACTAAAATTTTGCTAAAGATCTGTCATTGTCCTGAAACCGACTGAAGAATGAGTTTATGCTTGAGTCCACCTCAACTATTTTGTGCTAATTTTATGCATCTTTTGAAATTCTATTTTACAGTGGCTTCTCAGTGTAAGTGAGTCACGACTGTTTATCAGAATTTATGCTATTTTCAGAGTATTTCTCCAGTAATCATAGAGTGTGAAAAGTCACCAAGAAAATATTGTGTTTTTCTGATGCATATTTACTTAATACCAGCAATGCACTTGGGTCTTCCCTTCCACATTTTTACTCTAGATCTCAAAGGAGTACCTGATTTTAATCTTTGATCTTTTTGCTTTTGCTTTTGATAAGAGAGGTCTATCAGCACTTAGTACATTCAGCAGTTTTACTAGTATCAGAACTTAACAGATGAGTAGCATTATTCTAATTTGTGACTTAGTAATAAGATATACAAAGTGAACTTAACTAAGCTCAGTTATCAGAATTTGCTAGTGTCATAAGTTTTCCACTGAAATAATTACTTCTTCCATGGAATCATTTGTTTATTGAAGACTACTAGGTCAGTATCTCGCACAGTTATCCTCATAGGATTGAATAGGTACTAGAACAGACATATCACTTATCAGAGTTTAGAAACATATATCAGACAACAGTCAGTACTTAAAGACATTTATCAATTAAGCACAGAATACACAATGAGATGAATTCTGTAAATACTGAGCATAAAGTCTGATAACACAGAACAAGTCTAAGCAGATTTAGAGAAGGAACCTGAAACCATTCCAAGTTCATTTACCAATCTTGTAAAAGTAGCTTCACATAATGGTTTTGTGAAGATATCTGCCAACTGTTGATCTGTGGGAACAAAATGCAATTCCACTGTACCTTTATCCCCATGTTCCCTGATGAAGTGGTACCTGATGCTGATGTGCTTTGTCATTGAGTGTTGAACTGGATTACCTGTCATAGCAATAGCACTTTGATTATCACAGTAAATAGGGATTTTGAAATATGTTAACCCATAATCCAGTAACTGATTCTTTATCCAAAGAATCTGTGCACAACAGCTTCCTGCAGTAATATACTCTGCTTCTGCAGTTGATGTGGAAATTGACTTTTGTTTCTTGCTGTACCAAGAAACCAATCTGCCTCCAAGAAATTGGCAGCTTCCACTTGTGCTTTTCCTGTCAATTTTGCAACCTGCAAAATCTGCATCTGAGTAACCTATGAGTTTAAAATCTGATTCTCTAGGATACCATAATCCCAGAGCAGCTGTTCCTTTAAGATACTTAAAGATTCTTTTTACAGCTATTAAGTGAGGTTCTCTTGGATCTGCTTGAAATCTTGCACAATATCTACTGATTTACCGGTATCCTTGTCCAGTTTTGTTGCAGTGGCCATTGGAGTGGATGCTCTTGAACAATCTTGCATTCCAAATTTCTTTAGCAAGTTTCTGGTGTACTTGGTTTGACAAATAAAAGTGCCTTCCTCATTCTGCTTGACTTGAAGGCCCAGAAAATAGCTAAGTTCCCCCATCATACTCATCTGATATCTTGACTGCATAAGTTTGGCCAACTTCTTGCAAAGTTTGTCATTTGTAGATCCAAAATGATATCATCAACATAAATCTGGACCAGAAGTAAGTCCTTTCCATGGTTGAGGTAGAACAGTGTTTTGTCTATTGTCCCTCTGTGGAATCCACTTTCCAGAAGAAACTGAGCTAAAGTCTCATACCATGCTCTAGGAGCTTGATTAAGTCCATAAAGTGCTTTGTCAAGTCTGTAGACATAATCTGGATGTTTGGTATCTACAAAACCTGGAGGTTGTTCAACATATACCTCTTCCTCCAATTCTCCATTGAGAAAAGCACTTTTCACATCCATTTGAAAGACAGTAAACTTTTTGTGAGCAGCATAAGCCAAAAATATCCTTATGGCTTCTAACCTAGCAACTGGTGCAAATGTTTCATCATAATCAATTCCCTCTTGTTGAGAATATCCTTTTGCAACCATCCTTGCCTTATTCCTTGTAATTATGCCATCACTGTCAGTTTTGTTTCTGAATACCCACTTTGTACCAATAATGGATCTATTCTTTGGTCTTGATACTAGGGTCCAGACTTTGTTTCTTTCAAATTCATTCAACTCTTCCTGCATTGCTTGCATCCAATCAGCATCTTGAAGAGCTTCTTCCACTTTCTTTGGCTCAGTCTGAGAGAGAAAAGAATTGTAAAGACACTCATTTGAAGTACCTGTTCTAGTTCTGACACCTGCATCAGGATTTCCAATTATCAAATTAGGTGTATGTGATTTTGTCCACTTCCTTGCAGATGGAAGGTTTTCTCTAGAACTGGATGCTCCCCCATGATCCATGCTATCTTCATTTTCATTTTCTGATACTCCCCCTGAAACTATGCTTTCTGAGTTGGATTCTTCAGTATTTAGATTTTCAGTACTATCAGAACTTGGCTTATCAGAACTTGAAGAGCCAGATGCATGTTCGAATGTTTCTTGAGATGTGGTAGGATTTTGAGTATGCTCCCCCTGCATAGGAGCATCTTCATTTAACATAGTCACCACAGTTTCAATAACATCAGAGTTTAATCCATCAGAGTTTGCAGTATCAGGACTTAGACTGTCAGGATTTTCAGTATCAGAATATGAGTCTTCATTTTCAAATCTCAGCTGATCATGGTCAACGAAATCTTTAAGACCAGTGATCTTCTTGTCATCAAAAGAGACATTGATAGATTCCATGACCACTTTTGTTCTCAAATTATAGACTCTGAAGGCTTTTGTGGAAAGTGGATATCCAACAAAGATTCCTTCATCAGCTTTTAGATCAAACTTTGATAGCTGTTCAGGATGAGTCTTGAGAACAAAACACTTGCATCCAAATACATGAAAATATTTCAGATTTGGCTTCTTTTTCTTCACCATCTCATATGGTGTTTTTCCATGCTTGTTAATGAGTGTTGCATTTTGAGTAAAACAAGCAGTCTGCACAGCTTCAGCCCAGAAATAGGTTGGAAGCTTTGCTTCTTCAAGCATTGTACGTGCAGCTTCAACGAGAGTTCTATTCTTCCTTTCAACAACTCCATTTTGCTGTGGAGTTCCAGGAGCAGAAAATTCCTGCTTTATTCCTTGGTTTTTGCAGAACTCTTCCATTATCAAATTCTTGAACTTAGTGCCATTATCACTCCTTAAAATTTTCACAGAATCTTTGACCATTTTATCCAGCCGTTTGACATGATCAATCAAGATAGATGCAGTTTCACTTTTTGTGTGCAAGAAATACACCCATGTGTATCTGGTGAACTCATCCACTATGACCAACGCATACTTCTTCTTTACAATAGACATGACATTTACTGGACCAAATAGATCAACATGTATAAGATGATAAGGCTCAAGAATTGATGATTCAGTCTTGCTCTTGAATGAAGATTTTCTTTGTTTGGCTTTCTGACATGAATCATAAAGACCATCAGGAGCAAATACTGTGTTTGGCAATCCTCTCACAAGATCTTTCTTGACAAGTTCATTTATATTGTTGAAATTTAAATGAGAGAGTTTCTTATGCCAATTCCAGCTTTCTTCAATTGATGCTCTACTTAACAGACAGATTGCAGAGCCATCAGTACTTGTTGAAAGCTTAGCTTCATAAATGTTACCACGTCTATATCCTTTCAGAACAACTTTGCCTTTAGATTTACTCACAACTTCACAGTGTTCTTCAAAGAAATCAACATGATAACCTTTGTCACAGATTTGACTTATACTCAGTAGGTTGTGTTTAAGTCCTGAGACCAGAGCTACTTCTTTAATGATGACATTCCCAAGATTGATATTGCCATATCCCAATGTTTTTCCAATGTTGCCATCTCCATAAGAAACACTTGGGCCAGCTTTCTCCACAAAGTCTGATAGCAGGGCCTTATTTCCAGTCATATGTCCTGAACATCCACTGTCCAGAACTAGAATATTTTTCCTGTTGCCCTGCAATCACAAAGACCACTAATTATTAGTTTTAAGGACCCAGACTTGCTTGGATCCTTTGGCCTTATTAAGTTTGTTAACATTTGCAGCGGATTTAGCATCAGAGTTTATGTTAACATTTTTTTATCATAATTTACATTATCAGACTTTGAATCAGAATTTACACTAGAAGGAACAATGGAAACTTTCTTCAAAGAAGGTTTTATTTGATAATAATCATAGTACAAACTATGATATTCCTTACAAGTATAAATGGAATACCATAAACTACCACAATGAAAACAAGGATTTTGTGGTTTGTATCTAACTGACTGACTCTTAACTCCTGATTTTGAAGGTAAGGAGTTAATATTCTTATTTTTCCTGCAAAAAGAAGCCAGATGGTTAGAACTTCCACAGTTATGACATGTTTTCCTAGGAGCATCAGGAACAGGTTTATAATCATTGCTTTTATTCACACCTTCATTTCCATTCCTATTTTTCCTAGGTGATTTTACCTTGTTTGCATTCTTGACATCTTTCAGCTTATGCTTAAGCTGCTTCTTTGTCATTAAGCCTATGTTTACTTCAGCTATCTTTTCCTGTTTTAGTTTGTCAGAAGTTAATTCCTCTTTAACTTCTGATTTCTCATTATCAGACTTTACAGTTACAAACTTAACAGGTTTTAACTTTGGCTTTTGCTTCACAACAGGCTTAATTTCTTCAGTTCCTTTGTCATTCTTATTCTCTCCATAACCTAAGCCCTCTTTCCAATTTTCACTACTTAGCAAATTTTGAGTTGTTCTGCCAGAGTTAGTCCAAGTCCTGATTATCTCTCTTTCCTTTTCTAACTCAGTTTTTAGAGATTCATTCATTTTTAGCACTTCATCCCTAACATAAAAAGCATCATCTCTATCCTTCTGAGTTTGATGGAATATAACTAACTCTTTTTCTAAGAAATCATTTCTTTTCTTAAAAGTAATATTTTTAGAAGTTAATCTTTCACATGTTAAGGTTTGATCTCTATAACTAACAAACATGGTTTTAAGATATCTTCTCAACTCATTAATATCATCAGTATGAAAAGCATAAGTAGTCTGAGGTACCTTTGTTTCAGCAGCTTCAGAACTGCTCTCAGCACTTTCTTTATCAGCATTTGCCATCAATGCATAGTTCTCCTCACTTTCAGAGTCTGAAGTGTCTGTCCAACTTTTCTGCTTTGTGACAAGAGCCTTGCCTCTGTCACCCTTTACCTTCTTGCAGTCAGGAGATATGTGGCCTTTCTCACCACAGTTATAGCATTTAACATTGGTGTAATCTCCTCTGTCAGACTTTCCTCCTCTGCCTTCAGATCTTCTGAAATTCTTCTTATCAGAACTTATGCTTTTTCTGGAAAACTTCTTTCCCTTCCTGAACTTCCTGTATGCAATCTTGGTGATTCCTTTCACCATAAGAGCACACAGCTTCATCATCTCCTCATCAGCATCGGTCTCAGGCAAGCTTTCAGAATCTGAGTCATCATCACTCTCAGAACTTGATGACTCAGTATCAGACTTTATGAAAAAAGCTTTACCCTTGCTTTCTTTGAGGAAGCTGCCTTGGGGAATTCTTCTTCAGCCTTAAGAGCGACTGTCCTTGACTTTCCTCCTTTCCTCTTGCTTCTTTGTTCCATCTCCAGCTCATGAGTCTTGAGCATTCCATAGATTTCGTCAAGAGTTATTTCATCAAGATTATAGTTGTCTCTTATTGTCGTTGCCTTCAAATCCCAGCATTCAGGAAGAGCTAACAGGAACTTAAGGTTTGAATCTTCAAGATCATACTCTTTATCAACCAATGACAAATCATTCAAAAGTTTGACAAATCTATCATATAAATCATTCAATGACTCATTAGTCTTTGAGTCAAAGTATTCATACTCTTGAGTGAGTATTGTCTTCCTGTTCTTCTTAATTGTGTCAGTTCCCTGACACCTTGTTTCCAGAGCATCCCATATCTCCTTAGCAGTCTTGCAGTTGATTACCCTATTTGACATTACATTATCAATGGCACTATGCAGTAAGTGTCGTACCTTAGCATCCTTAGCAATTGATGCTATGTCTTCAGCAGTATAATCACTCTTCTCCTTTGGTACGGTCATTGCTGCTTCACCTGCAACTGCAACAGCGAGTTTGGTTGGTTTGTGAGGACCTTCCTTGATTCTATCCAGGTATTCTGGATCTGTTGCTTCCAGGAACATGGTCATCCTTACCTTCCATATGGGATATTCAGATGGTCTCAGTATGGGGACTCTGATGGTCTCATACCGACTCTGAATTAGTGTCTTTGGTGGTTCCTCAGTTGTGGTAGGCTTAGTTGGAGTTTATGTGTCCGACATGATTGTGTTTGGATCTTTAACTGTATGTAAGTTAACAGATAGGCTCTGATACCAATTGTTAGGTCACACATACACTGTAGAGGGGGTGAATACAGTGTATAGTACACTCAAATCGAACTTTAAGATCTTAAGTAACAGAAAACAAACTTTATTGAAACAATAAACTCTGTTACAGTATGGAACTGTTACCTCTCAGTGATGAACAAATATCACGAGAGCTGCTAGGGTTATAAAGAATAATAACTTCGATAATGATAACACTTATAGTGTAAACCCTATGCCTATGTTTATATACTACACAGTTACAAGATAATCGCTAATTGATATGGAATATAATTCTGCTTCCTAAAATATATCAATCAGATATCTTTTCTTCCAAGTATTCCATTCTTCACGGAATTCCTTCTTCATGCATATCTCTTCTTATGTTTATCTCGATCTTCTTTCCTTTAATCAGCTACTGTCCTTATCTGATTGTCCTTCAGCACTTAAGTTCTGATATCTATCTTCTGATGATTATTTCCTGATAATATAAGTACTGATATCCTTAAGTCCTGACTTCCAGTATAAGTACTGATCAACAGTTAAGTATTGATTTATCCTGTTCACGTAAGATCTGAAAGCTAAACATAAAACATATTAGCCATGACATTATCAAATATATCTAACAAATCGTTTCTCAGAATAATTTTGAATGTTGATCTGGGTTCTACAAGTGTTGTAAATCGTCTGGGTATTTTTTTCATAATTTTATGATGTATAGATTTTTTATTATGATTTTTTGAAGTTGTATCAATTAAATTCATAATTAAATAATTATATATATATATGAATTGTTTGTATGTATATATTATGTATCTGCACTGCTGTATGCTGTCTGCTGTTGCTGTACTACTGCTGCTGCACAGAACAGGAACAGTCTGACAAGCACGCTGATCGAGAAGAAACCAGGCGGCCGCTGAAAAAAAATAGGGGTGTAACGCATTCCGGGAATGCGTTACACACCTGTGGCGCATTCACGGAATGCGTTACACCCTTTAATGGCTTAAAAGGGGTGTAACGCATCACCGGAATGCGTTACAGGGCTTGTAACGCGTTCCTGTAATGCGTTACAGCCCGTCTGTTGATTTTAAAATTGATTTTCTGGGAGTTTCGTAACTCCGTTTTGGGCGTGCAATATACCATTGGATTCATTTTTCCGAGACGGATCTAATGGAGTGATCAATTTTTGTTTATATAAAAGTTTTGAACTGTTTATATTTCCATGAAGTGTTTTAAAGCTATTTTTGACTGTTTTAATTGCTTTTAAATGCTTCATGAGATACATAGAGATGTATAATGCTTAGACTAATGTGCTAGATGATGTAACATGCCTACCTTGATATTTATTCATGTTGATATATGTGATATATGCTTAGTTTATCATGCGATGATAGATTTAAGTGAACTTAAATGAACATAAGGCGTTTGTTAGACAACCTAGTATAGTGAAATTGTTTCATAACCTTAAGAATAATATTATGAATACAATCATGAGATTCTTGTGTTTGTGAAACACGTAATTGAATATGAATTTTCGATATGAGAGAAAGGATGATTCTGTCAACAACAGATTTCTATCTGTAAGAAAGGGTTATTAATTGACGCCTCTTGACAATGCTCCACCCGATCTGGGAATCGTCTGATTATTGATTATTGATTTGAAATATTTAATTTAAAAGGAAGAATCTCTTTATAATATGATTATGATTATAACGTAATATAATCCCTCTAAAATTAAATAATATCAAGTAGTAATTGGCCAATGATACAACGGGCTTGTGTCGGTCATAGCCTTCCAACATGATAGAAAAGTAGTTCTTATTTTTGAATCATTGTCGGTTCGTGCTACAGCCGAGGGCTTTGATTTCGAAATAAGAAATACTTGTCTATTACATAGAGATGTGTACATTGAATAAGAATCTAAAGGTCGGTACGTGCTACAGCCGTGGGCCTTTGAGGACTGATTCAACTGTACGGAATGTTGGGTTAGACTTGACTTAGAATATTGAGTTTGTCGTGCTACAGCCGAGACCCAATTATTCAAGAGGCTAAAGTTTGATTAGGGAATAACATGAGATGTAATTGACAAGAGTTGTCTGCCTATTGAACATTACATGGCGGTTCGTGCTACAGCCGGGGTCGTGTAATGGAATGTAGGATCCCTATTCCCACTAGCATTATGAATGCTTAATTTTTCACGTAGGGGGTTAAATAAATTAGGAAAACTAGTGGGAGCCACTTATGAATAAAGACCCGATTCATATAGTGTTTTGAAATGAAATCGAATATTTTCTAAGTGTTGTTATGTGTTTATCATTTACAGATTTACTTTATACGTTATGTCTTCTGCACTATCACTCAGGAGCATACTAGATGCTCACAAATTGACTGGTCCTAATTATGCTGACTGGCTTCGAAACTTGAGAATTGTTCTCAGGATTGAGAAGCTGGAATACGTGATTGACTCACCTAAGCCTACTGAACCTGCTAGTGATGCACATAATGATGAACATGTTGTGTATCGTAAGTGGATAGATGATGCAAATATTGCTCAATGCATCATGCTAGCTTCCATGAACATTGAGCTACAGAAGCAACATGAGCATATGGATGCTCACACTATCCTAATGCATCTACAAGAGTTGTATGATGTGGCAGGGAGGACAGTTCGATATGAGATATCGAAGGAGCTGTTCGGTTGAAGGATGTCTGAGGGATCATCTGTGAATGACCATGTACTTAAGATGATCAATTTGATTGAACGTCTTGGATAACTTGGTTTTTCCATGGATTGGGAGCTGAGCCAAGACTTGGTCTTGCAATCGCTTCCGAGTTTGTTCTCGCAGTTTGTTGTGAACTTTCACATGAATAAGTTGGATGTCAGCCTGCCTGAACTCCACAACATGTTGAAGACTGCGGAATCGAATTTTCCCCCTAAGAAGAGTTCTGTTCTTCTAATTGATGAAGGTTCCAATCTTAAGAAAAGGAAGAGGAACTCTTCCAAGAAGAAGAAAGTAGGTGAGAAAAAGCCGGTTCCACCAAAAGCTGAAGACCCCGAGAGCAAAGTTGTTTGCTTTTACTGTAACAAGGTGGGGCACTGGAAGAGGAACTGCAAGGTTTACCTTGCAGAATTGAAGAAGAAGAAGGGTAGTGAGACTACCGCTTCTGATTCAGGTATGTTCATGATAGAAGTGAATATGTCATTTCTACTTGGGTATTAGATACCGCCTGTGGTTCTCATATCTGCAATTTGTTGCAGGGACCAAGGAGAAGTAGGACTCTTGAGGAAGAGGAGGTGATTCTACTGATGGGAAATGGAGCAAGAGTTGCTGCTGAAGATGTAGAATCATTTCATTTACATAGGCCTACGGGTAAGACTATTGTTTGAAATAATTGTTATTTTGTTCCCTCGATTGTGAGGAATATTATTCCCATGTTAGACTTGGATGGATTTTCATTTATTATTGAGAATAATGAATGTTCTATTTTTAGAGATAATATTCTTTATGGACGTGGTACTTTAAATAATGGTCTGTATATATGTGACATAATTTACTTCAGATTGAACAAACTAATAAAAGAAAAGGGATGATGAAAATCTCACTTTATAGTGGCATTGCAGTCTCCATTTAGTAGATATGGAGAGAGGGCTGCAAATTTGCTAGGAATGGTACACACAGATGTATGTGGACCAATGTCTACGCAAGCCATGGGTGGATTTTCATACTTCATTACTTTTATAGATGATAGATCTGGATTCGGATATGTGTTTGATGAAACACAAGTCTGAGGCCTTTGAAAAGTTCAAAGAATATAAGTATGAAGTGGAGAAACAACCAAACATAGTGTTATAACTCTTCGATCAGATCGAGGTGGTGAATACTTTAATAGAGTGTTTCTAGATTATCTCAAAATAAATGGTATAGTCTCCCAGTGGACTCCTCCAGATTGGTATCTGAAAGGAGAAATCGAACTTTGTTAGACATAGTTCGGTCCATGATGAGCTATGCAAATCTTCCAGTATTCCTATGGGGTTATGTATTGGAAACCTCATCATATTTACTGAATAAGGTGCCTTCCAAATCTATTCCTCAAACTCCGTATGAGATATGGAAAGTAAGGAAACTGAGTCTTAAACACGTTAAGATTTGGGGATTTCTAGCTTATGTCAAGAATGTTGACCCAGATAAGCTGGAATATCGATCCGTAAAATGTAGTTTTGTGGGATATCCTAAAGAGACTTTAGGGTATTACTTTTACACCGATCATCGGGTGTTTGTCTCCAGACATGCTACCTTCTTGGAAAAGGAGTTTATCCTCGAAGGAAACAGTGGGAGCAAAATTGAACTTAATGAAGTTCAAGAAGCACAAACTACTACGGATCAAGTGGAAACACCTGTTCTGACTGAACAACCTTTTGTGGAATAGCCCATTCATAGGTCAGGGAGAGTGTCTCGCCAACCTGAGAGGTATTATGGCCTTGTCATTGAGAATGACAATGAGTTATCGATCATTGATGATGACGACCCTGTAACCTATAATGAGGCTATGAGTAGTGTTGACTCAGAGAAATGGCATAGTGCCATGAAATCCAGAATGAAATCTATGACAGGTTCTTGGTATTCTAAGCAGTGAATTCATATTATCCGGATAGTCGCGATATGCTGAGAAGTATCCCTCACGATGTAGAATAAATGTGATTAATTAATTAATCATATTTAATAAATTAGAGAATTTATATAAATAATGATAAAATAGTTTTATTATTATTTATTTCTATTACCGGCTTAATATTGAACCTACAGGGTCACACCATAAAAAGAGAATGATTTAATGGTGGAGGAATTAATTATAATGGCTAATAATTATTTATTTATGAAATAAATAATTAATTGGCAAATTTAATAATTGATTAAATGAGATTTAATTGATTATAAATTAATTAAGAAAAGTTCTTAATATTATTAATTAAAGGATTTAATTTTTGGAAATTAAATCAAGAGAGAGAATTATTTCTAAAGTGTTTAGAAAAGGGATTAATGATTAAAAGGTGTTTTAATTATTAATGAGAATAATAAATGGGATAATAATAATAATATTTATGGGAAAATTTCAGCTAAAAATTTTGCCTATAAATACACTATTATAAACCCTAATTTTATTCTAACCCACATCGAAACCCGAAAACCCAAAAAGTTTGGAAAACCCAATTCTCTCCACCTCCTTCTTCCTCCTTAACATCGTTTTCTTGGTGGATACCGGTGGAGTGCTTCACACTTGAGGAGCAACTGCTAAGGATCTCTGATCGTTGTCTCCGAATTATTTTAAAAGGTTAGATTCGATCCCTCGAATTTTTATACACGATTTATATGCTTTTATTTGGATTTTTTATGTGTAAAAGTGTTTTACCATGACCCCGCTGTGTTTAAAATCCAACAATTCCAGCATAGCATAACTGAGTTTACAGCCCTTCATAAAGTCCATCATTTTGTGAAAATCTCTAGATTGTGGAATCTCCTTGTTCACAAGAGCTACGAAGTTGTTCTTTTCATAGATGAATCCAGACCGGGACATGATTTTGACTACTGGTGCCATTGTTAAAGTATGGAAATTTGCAGAGAGAGTGTTTGCTTTGGAGAAGAAAGGAGTTAGAGCAATTGATTTGAGAATGATAATAAAAATGAATTCTGCTTTTATACAATCTCAGAAATAAATTGCCAAAAATAATAAAGTGAAATAAAGTAACCAATCAAAATAGCCCAAAATAGCGTTTAAAATAAACGAACTTTCAAAATTCTGTCAATTATCTGTTGTGTTATACTTATAAACTGTAAGTATACCCGATGGATAATGTTCAGAGTTTTAACGGCTAAGATTGAGACAATTCAACGGATGAGAATAAAACAATTATCCGTCAGGTTATAATATAATCCAAAAAAGTAACTGATTTTTATTAATAAATATTATTCCGACGGATGATCAAACTCGATGGATAATGAGCATCTGTCGGGATGTAAATTTTGACTTAGCCAAAATTTCATCCAAAACAGAAAAATCAATTAAGTTTCTGGCTGCATTATAACTTGCAAAAATATCTGAAATGATTCAGGAATAACTAAGCATACCTAACTCACTTACCAACCTTGAAAAGGTGGATTCATCAAGTGGCTTGGTAAAGATATCTGCAAGCTCCTTTTCACTTGGAACAAAATGAAGTTCCACAGTACCATTCATTACATGTTCCCTAATGAAGTGGTACTTGATGTCTATGTACTTTGTTCTTGAATGCTGTACAGGATTTTTAGTGACGGAAATTACACTTGTGTTATCACAGAAAATGGGAATTATGTCCACTTGTAGACCATAGTCCAACAAATTGGTTTTTCATCCACAAAATCTGTGCACAGCAACTACCATCAGCAATATATTCAGCTTCAGCTGTAGAAGTAGAAACTGAATTTTGCTTTTTACTAAACCAGGACACAAGCTTGTTTCCTAGAAATTGATAGGTTCCTGTTGTGCTTTCTCTGTCTATTCTACAACCTGCATAATTTGTATCTGAATAACCAGTTAGATCAAAACCAGAATCTCTAGGGTACCAAATGCCAAGTTTTGGTGTTCCCTTGAGATATCTGAAAATTCTCTTAATAGCTACTAAGTGAGATTCTCTAGGATCAGCCTGAAATCTAGCACAAAAATAAGTAGCAAACATTATATCTTGCCTACTAGCTATTAAGTATAGAAGTGAGCTAACCATGCCCCTATAGCTTGAAATATCCACAAACTTTTCAGTAGTGTTTAATTTAAGTTTAGTTGTAGTGGTCATGGGAGTTTTTGTAGATGTGCAATCCATTAGATCAAACTTCTTTAAAAGATCATAAATATATTTAGTTTGACTAATGAATATTCCATTACTAACTTGCTTAACTTGTAAACCAAGAAAGTAAGTTAGTTCTCCCATCCTGCTCATTTGATACTTACTTTGCATCAATTTGGAAAACTTTTTGCAAAGTTTTTTATCTGTAGAGCCAAATATAATATCATCTACATAAATTTGAACAAGTATACTAGAGCCATTAACATTTCTAAAGAATAAAGTTTTATCAACAGTACCTCTTGTGAAGTGATTTTCCAAAAGAAACTTTGATAAAGTGTCATACCACGCTCTAGGTGCTTGCTTCAATCCATAAAGTGCTTTCAAAAGATAGTAGACATATTCTGGAAAATTTGGATCTTCAAAACCAGGAGGTTGACTGACATAGACTTCCTCCTCCAAATCTCCATTCAGAAAGACACTTTTGACATCCATTTGATAGACCTTGAAATTGGCATGAGCTGCATAGGCTAAGAAAATTCTGATGGATTCAAGTCTTGCAATGAGAGCAAAAGTTTCATCAAAATATATTCCTTTTTTTTTACAGTAGCCCTTAGCAACCAATCTAGCTTTGTTCCTGACCACTATGCCATTTTCATCCATCTTGTTTCTGAATACCCACTTGGTATCAATTGGATTCTTTCCTTTAGGTTTGGGTACCAGCTTCCATACCTTGTTCCTTTCAAATTGGTTTAGCTCCTATTACATAGCTAAAATCCAATCAGGATCCAACAAAGCTTCTTCTACCTTCTTTGGTTCTTCCTTAGAAAGGAAGCTGCTATATAGATATTCTTCTTGAGTTGCTTTCCTTGTTTGAACTCTAGAAGATGCATCACCAATGATGAGCTCAAAAGTGTGATCTTTAGTCCATTTTCTTTGTTGATGTAGATTAGCCCATTAGTGGGTAGGGCGGTAAACTTTGAGGGCGCCCGCCTCCTCTTCAGACGTGTCCTCGACAACCTGGCGGTTCTTCGGTCTCCGCTTTGGGGGCGGGAGTGCGGGTTTCCTTTTCCTCAACCAATTCGGTTGTGTTAGCCGGCCTAACATTTTGTTATGAGCTGGCTAGACAAAGGTGGATTTAAGGTAAGATATATTTGAGTTCAAATGGCACAAGACCTTCGATCGACCATAGGGTGTATTCTACCCTTACCGAATTCATTTCATTATATTATTAAAATGAAAGCGTAACGTAAAAAGTGACTTCTCGTGTTGATGTTGCATTTCTTTGGTTTGGAAGTTCCAGAATGTTTTCTGTGGATTTATAACAAAGGAAATGAAGAGGCTTCATTTTTGTCTTGATGTGTGACTGAGTTTTGATTATGAGAAACTCCTCCTGAATTTGTGAATCTTTGATTTGAGAAAGGGGTACTTTCTGTAGGTGATCTATTCTGACTCTCACCTTCTCTCATTGTTCCGAAGGATGATGCACTTTGTATCTCGACGGATGAAGCTGATTGTCTCCTGACGGATGAAGCATTTTGTAACTCGACAAATGTTGAATTATGTGCTTCATTAGTTATAGATTTTTCTGCATTATCCTTAGCCAATGTCTCTTGATCACTTTCATCATCACTGTCATCACTAACCATCTCCACATTATCAAACTTGAGGCTTTCATGGAAATCTCCATCTTGCAGTCCTTCAATCTCTTTATCATCAAACACAGCATGTACTGATTCCATAACAATGTTGGTTCTTAGATTGTAGACTCTATATGCTTTTCCCACATCATATCCAACAAAAATTCATTCATCTGCTTTAGCATCAAACTTTCCATGTTGATCAGTTTGATTCCTTAAGATATAACATTTGCAGCCAAAGATATGAAGAAAATTTAGAGTTGGCTTCCTATTCTTGAACAATTGGTAGGGTGTCATGCACTTTGCTTGATTAATCAAAGAGATATTCTGAGTGTAGCAGGTAGTATTCACAGCTTCAGCCCAAAAATATGTTGGTAACTTTGATTCTTCAAGCATTGTCCTTGAAACTTCAATAAGAGATCTGTTCTTCCTTTCCACTACTCCATTTTGTTGTGGAGTTCTTGCTGCAGAAAACTCATGCATAATCCCATGCACTTCACAAAATGATCTCATCACAGAATTCTTAAACTTATTTCCATTATCACTCCTGATTCTTCTTACTCTAAAGTCAGGATGATTGTTGACTTGCCTTATGTGATTGATGATGATTTCACTAGCTTCATCTTTGGACTTTAGAAAATATGTCCAAGAGAAATTTGAGAAATCATCCACAATTACTAGGAAAAATCTTTTTCTTGAGATGGACAACACATTGACTGGTCCAAACAGATCCATGTGCAACAATTATAAAGGTTCTTCAGTTATTGAATCAAGCTTCTTTCTGAATGATGCTTTGATCTACTTTCCTTTCTGGAAAGCATCACACAATCCATCCTTAGTAAACTCCACTTGAGGAATACCTTTAACCAGTTCTTTCTTGACAAGCTCATTCATGGTCTTGAAGTTTAGATGGGACAGCTTCTTGTGCCATAGACAACTTTCATCTTGACTTGCTTTGCTCAGAAGACAAGTGACAGATTCTGCATTAGATGAGTTGAAGTCAGCTAGGTACATATTTCCTTTTCTAACTCCAGCGAGAACCACTTTGTTGCTCATTTTGTTTGTCACAACACAGGCTTCTGAATTGAAAGTAACTGAGTTTCCCTTATCACAAAGCTGGCCGATACTCAACAAGTTATGCTTGACACTATCCACTAGGGCAACCTCTTCAATGATGACATTAACTTTTAAAATCAAGCCATATCCCACAGTATAACCTTTGATGTCATCTCTAAAAGTAATACTTGGGCCAGCTCTTTCCTTAAACTCAGTGAGCAGGGTAGAATCTCCAGTCATGTGCCTTGAGCAACCACTATCCAGATACCAAAGATTCTTTCTGTTTCCCTGCACATATCAAAATCAAATCAAGTTGATTTTGGTACCCAAGTTGCCTTAGGTCCCGCCTTGTTAGCTTTCTTCTTTGGTTTCTTAGGTTTGATCTCATTTGACTTGGCAATTTCTGATTCATCCTTAGTCATTTGAGTTGGACCTTTGAAACCAGTCATTAGAACAAAATTATCATGCACATTTTGATTAACAGGAAAAGGCATGCTATTTGCAAATATGTTATTCCAGTAAGGCATGCTAAATGGCATTGGAGGCATATTAAATGCAACATAATAAGGATTAGGTGCAAATGGCATATTAGCAAATTGTGCATTCATATTTTGAGTAGACATAGCATTCATATGTATTGTAGGCATGGCAATCATGTTGGGAAAAGAAGAGGATGCAGACATGGAAGTAGGCATAGCAAGTTTACAATTAACAGACAAGTGATTAACACTACCACACTTAACACATATTTTTCTTGGTGCATATTTATCAGGTGTGTAGTTGTTATGTTTGTTAATTCCTACTTTCCCATTTCTATTATTTTTCTTTTTAGATTTTATTTTAACCTCAATCTTTTCTAATCTATCATTCAATTGCTTGATAGACAGATGACCAACATTAACTTTCTTTTCCTTCATGACTTGACTTGATTCTCCTGGAATAAAGTTCTTGGAAATTGATCCATATTTCTCATTCAACTTAGCTAGCTTAGCTTTGCTAACTGGTTTACTCACAGCCGACAGATGTGGCTCCTTGTCACTCGATGGATAATTCTTTTGATTATCCGACGGATGATTTTCATCATCCGTCGAGTCCATATCTGTAAATAATCCTTCAACCAAATTGGACTCAAGCTTCTCTTTACTCTTCTTCCAGGCTGCATTACAAAAGGACTCAATACCTTGAACTTTAGTGATTTGAGCATGAACATCTCTAGATGATTTTCATGCCTTAATCACTTCCTGTTCTTATTCAAGCTGCTTCTTTAAAATCTCTTCTTTCTTCAAGGACTCAGTTAATTCATCCTTAGCAATCTTACACTCAATTCTCAATTTCTCAAATTCAATAAACTGAGACTCTAGCACATTATTCCCCTCACTTAAAAACAAATTGTTTTATTTAATTTTAGCATTTTCCTTGGTAAGGGACTTAAGTGTAACACGCAGGTGATATAATTCTGTGGACATGTCATTTATTGCATCATTACACTCAGCTTTAGATAAATGTGCTAGGTTAGTGGTAATTACCTGATTTCTTGAAGAACTTGTTTCTGTTTCATCAGATTTGTCCATTAGGGCTAGATTAACATAGCTTATTTCTTCATCTTCATCCAATCCATCTGCAGCCCAGTCATTCTCCTGTGTGATGAAAGCCCTTTCCTTTTGTTTGAGCAACTCAAAGTATTTCTGTTTATAATCAACAGGCTCAAACTTCTTTTTGTTGGAATCAGACTTTCTACATTCACTAGCAAAATGACCCGCCAAGCCACATTTGAAACACTTGAATTTTGACTTATCAACCATGTTTCTGTTTGGCCTAGCTGCTCTAAAATTCTTCTTGAATTTGAGCTTGGCAAATCTTCTGGATAAGAATGCTAGATGTTCATCAATATCATCCATGTCATCTTGGCTCAATTGATCTTCATTTTTAGCTACCAGCCCTTTACTCTTGCTTTCACAAACCTTTGATGTAGACTCAACAGCTTCTATCTTCATCTATTTCTCCTTCTCTAACTCAGCAACCAGTGCTATGGACCCTCCTTTCTTCCTTCCTTTCTCCTTCCTTTTATCTTGCTCTATTTCAAGCTCATAGGTTTTCAGGATGCCATACAGTCTCTCCAAGGTGAACTCCTTGTAATCCTGTGAATTTCTCAATGAGACTGTCATTGGCTTCCACTCCTTTGGAAGAGATCTAAGGAACTTGAGGTTAGAGTCTTTTGTTTGATAGACTCTTCCATGCAACTTCAGAGCATATAGTACTTTTGAAATCTACTAAATATATCAATGAGAGACTCACTTTCTACACAGTGGAAATGCTCATATTGCTGGATCAGTAGTTGCATCTTATTCTCCCTTACTTGCTCAATACCATCACAGATAATTTATATTGTGTCCCAAACCTCTTTGGCTGTTCTACAATTAATGATGTTATCAAACATATCACCATAAACTCCATTGAACAATATATTCATGGCCTTATTTTCCTTCCTGACTTGCTCAATATCAGGGTCTGACCATTCATGCCTAGGTTTTGGAATAGATGGCTCATTGCCAGTTGCAGCTCTCATTGGTACATGAGGACCTCTCTCTATGCAATCCACATAGGCCTCATCTTGGGAAAGAAGATGTAGATGCATCTTCACCTTCTAGTGGTGATAATTGTCTTTGTCCAGAAATGAGATCTTCACTCCAACATCCTTTTTGTTCATCTTGTTGTTTGTTGTGATCTTTATACTCTTTGTTCTTCAAGAGCTTGCTCTGATACCAATTGTTATTCTCTAACAATACAACAAGAATTACAGAAGGGGTGGTTGAATGTAATTCTGGCTCCTTTTTCAAATTTAAAGAATGTTCTAACTTGACAAATATAACAGTGTTTGATTAGCAATGGTGCGGAATAAAAGAGTGATAGAAATCAAAACACTAAGTAATAAAAACACAAGCTTTTAAAACTTTCTGGTGGATTTGAAAGTATCCACCAGATATATATATATATATATATATATATATATATATATATATATATATATATCAATTGAGAACCCTGTGAAGCTTTGAATAGCTCATAGCTGCTTTACAAGTTTGAACAAACAAAACTACAGAGAAATGCTTACAGAATACAGCTTGATATGTTTCTCTGAAAATAAGCTTGCTTAGTTAATTATTCTACTTACTACACTTGGTTTATATATCACCAAGTTTACATGACAGTAAGACAAGATAATAAAACAAAACATATATAGTCCAACTCCATACTGCATCACTACTCTATTCCAGCATCTTTGAATATCTTCACATTAGCATGGAAATGGTAATGCTTTTTTGTTCTTGAAATCCTACTTAACAGGCTGCCATATTCCTTTTGCAAACACCTAACACATATGACTGTGTTGTCACTGTCAACAGCTATTTGAATTTGATCATCCATCGGGATTATGTTTGTCATCCGTCGGGAGTTTTGTTGATCATCTGTCGGGAGTCTTGCAGATCATCCGTCGGGAGTCTATTTGCCACTTGACTCTATTTCACTTGTACAGAATTACAAGACATCTCATATTTATAATTAGTCAACCTATTCTACATATCAATCTAGTAGTCAACATGACTTACAGAACCCTAAGCAATCTACTTGACTAATACATGTTGTTTGCAGAAATATGCTACAATACTTATTTGTTACATAAGCTACTCACTCGATGGATGTCAATTTGTCATCCGTCGAGACTATAAAGTTCATCCGTCGGGACTATATTGGATCATCCGTCGAGTGTTACAAAATTCACTAAGTTAAATCTACTAAGATGTTGTGTTTAACTTATCATCAAGTTCACAACATATTCCTAACAAGGAGTTCACCAAGTTGGGGGGTATAGTCAAGTGGCCAGTAAAGAGCAACAAGCCTAAAGTGAACCCGGATTCCAACTATGGTGCGACTATCATGGAGACTACGGACATAAAGCTTATGACTGCATGGCCTTGCGAAAAGAGCTACAATTTCTGACTAGGAAAGGGTATCTCACAGAATTCATGACGTCAAAGAAGACGTCTTATGTCAGGAAGGACTTGTCACCTAGAAAGGACAATATGACATCATTAAGACATCCACCACCTCCACCACATCACAAGGTGATTAACTTCATCTCAGGTAGATCAGAGATATGTGGATCAACATATTCACAGGCTAAAAGAGCATCCATAGAAACAGAAATATGAGTCACACAAGTGGGGGTTGGCAATGACAGTCTTCCGTCCTTAATGTTTGACGAATCGGACAAAAGGAACATACGAGAACCACAACAAGATGGACTAGTTATTTTACTACCTGTGGGAAACTGCTTAATCAAAAGAATATTGGTGGAAAATGGGAGCGATGCCAATATCATGATGCTTAGCACACTAACACAAATGGGATTGGCAGAAAGTGATATGATCAAGAAGTCGACGATACTGGTGGGATTTAGTGGTGAGACAAAACACACGTTGGGGGAAATCACATTGCCAACATATGCCCAAGGGGTCAATCTCTTGGAAAAATTCTGTATAATCGATGTGGATTCGAGTTACAACATAATTATGTGAAGGCCTTGGATTTAAAATTTGAAGGCAGTGCCATCCACATATCACCAAGTGTTAAAATTCCCAACACCATGGGGAGCCCAGGAAATAAGAGGGGATCAAAACATGGCTCGTGATTGTTACGTGACATGTATGAAATCAACCGTCCAACATCATGAGAATGAGAAGCCTGTAGCTACAATTACAGGACCGGAACATTTAGCTGAAGTAGATTTGAAGACGGGAGACAAGAAAGTGTTAATAGGGGAAGACCTCTCTCCAACAATTGAAGCCAACTTGGAAAATTCGTAAATACGAGGTTGGACGCTTTTGCATGGGAACATGATGATATAACAGGAATAGATCCAACTGTCATCACACACAAGCTAAATGTTGATCCTAGCTACACACCTGTTCAGCAGAAACGAAGGAAGTTTGCAGCTGAAAGAAACATGATAATAAATGATGAAGTGGAAAGGCTCATCAAGGCTGGGATGATTAGAGAAGTTGATTACCCTGAATGGTTAGCAAATGTCGTCATTGTACAAAAGAAAAACGGGAAATGGAGAGTTTGTGTTGATTATACGGACTTAAACAAGGCTTGTCCTAAAGACCCATATCCACTACCTCACATTGACATTATGGTAGACTCGACAGCTGGTCATGAACTGCTCACTACCTGGATGCATCAAGTGGCTTCAATCAAATTCAAATGGAACCATCTGACTGCGAAAAGACTGCGTTCATAACAAATAGGGGGATATATTGTTACTCAGCCATGCCTTTTGGAATAAGAAATGTTGGGGCTACGTTTCAAAGACTTGTCAACAAAATGTTCAAAGATCAAATAGGGCAGATGATGGAAGTCTACATTGACGACATGGTTGTCAAGTTTGTTAATGCGGAAAATCATGTTCGTGATCTTTAAGAAGTATTTGATATACCAAGGTCATACAATATGAAGTTGAACCCATCCAAATGTAACTTTGCTTTCTCGTCGGGAAAATTCCTTGGATATATGGTAACAAGAAGAGGAATTGAAGCAAGTCCAAAACAAATTAAAGCGATTTTTGAATTAAAAAGTCCATCAAACGTCAAAGACATGCAGAAATTGACAGGATGAGTTGCAGCCTTGAACAGGTTCATTTCACGTTCGTTGAATAGGTGCAAACTTTTTTTTGACGTGTTGAGAAAGAACAAGGGATTCTTTTGGTCTGAAAAACATGAGGTTGCTTTAAATGATTTGAGAAGTTATCTAACTACACCACCACTTATTTCCAAACCCACTGAAGGAGATGACCTTTACGTGTATTTGCCTATGTCTGATCATGCAATAAGTGGCTTCCTCGTTAAAGAAAGTAAATGTGTCCAGTCGCCTGTGTATTACGTCAACAAGAGCTTAGTAGATGCGGAAACAAGGTACACGTCTCTTGAAAAATTAGTACTTGCATTAGTTATGACTTCCATTAAGTTGAGACATTATTTTGAGTCACACAAGATACATGTTGTAACATCTGGGATATTGCGTGTAATTATTTTTATTAATAAGTAATTCTTATATAATTATTATGTGATTTTTGGTGAATTATCTGATGATTGGTGTGAATATGTGAATGCTTATATGTGAATGAGTATAAGTTTGTTAATTTTATTATGACCAGAATAAAATATAGATAATTATGGTATTTTTATGGTAATTTTTGGGCTGTTAAATGATTATATATTGATTTATGAATTTATTAATTATTTTCTGAATAATTACAAAATTATTTTATAAAATCGGGAATCGTCCGACTTCAACCGTTTTTACGTTTTTACAACCCGAAACTCTTACGAAAACTCATTCCTAACCTAATCTGGTAATTCCGGACATTTTCCGTGTTTTGACTTTTTCAATCCGGATTACGGTTTGACCCGTGCGCGGTCCGGCGCAAGATTTTCGATACGATAATCATTTCGGTGAATCAACAAAACCTGTATTTTCGAAAGACGAGATATTCTTACATTATTTTCGTATAAAGTGTTTTATAAGAAGCCCGGTTTGGATAATTATCCAGTATGGGTACTAAATTGGATCATTTTTGCTTTTACTTAGCGACTAAGTAACTAATTTATCGATACAATACTCGTTTATGCAGTTACTTAGTGGCTAAGCAACTAATTTAACGATCCAAAATGATCCAGAACGAACCAATATTCCGTAAATATAAACAGCATATTTATTATTTCATTTTATTCGTTTATTCATTTACAACCAGTAAAAATATAGTAATTACAGACAAAAACCCTAAAAATGATACGTTCTTGAGAATCAAACGTATGAATGAAGGCGTTATCGAACTCCGATTTGGGCGTGCAGCATATCAAAATGAAGCTCTCGAAATCTTCTTTCTGAATCAACCATTTGTTTTTGTCCAGAAATCAAGGTATTTTTCTGGTTTAATTATTTTATTTCAAATTATTTATGAATTAAAATATGAATTATTGTTCTTGATGTTGTTGATATGATTTGATAAGTCCATCATGTAGATAATATTTTTCTGGTCAATTTGATATATTATATGTCAAAAACCGAGTTCAATAATATGTCCAAATGATGATTTGATTCTCGAATTTGTAAATTACGGTTTATGAACTATGAATGTTCTTAATTGATTTTAGGCGTTTTTAATCTAGGGGTTATTGATGTAAATTGATGACACCATGTTATAGATCATTTAAAAACCCCTCGATTCGTATATCTGAAGTTAACAAACGAGTTACGATTCGTCCTAATCGAACCTCGTCGGAAAACGTTACTCGCCGGCGTCGGGATTTTCGATCAGCTTTTCTGGAAAACTCGGTGCTTGTTTGCTTAAACTAATTACGGGAAAACGTTTCTGGAAGCAAGGGGAACAATCCCCATTAGTTTGGTAATGTTCTGGGTGATTTTAAGATGGCCGGAAAAAGCTCCAGGCGGCGGCTATGGCTGCCGGCCGCCGGAGTTGGTGGAGATCGGGGAAGACGATGGAGAAACTACCATTTAGTACCCCAAAGTTTCCCTGATTTGCAAATTCAATATTCTGGTTTAAAAATTTATAAAATTTAGATTCTTATTTATAAAAATTCAAAAATCAGATTTGAGTTTAAATATTTTCGGAAATGGCATTTTCTTTTTATAATATTTTCAGAAATTGATTTTTATTATTTCAAAATATCAAAAAAATTTATTATTTAATTTCTGAAATTAATTTTAATTCTAAAATAAATCTTAATTATTTAATAATTAATTTTAGTTGATAATTAATTATTTAATTAGTCAATTAATTTAAATATTAATTGATTAATTAATTTAATTAGTTATTAATTAATTTTAATTGATTATTTAATTAGATTTAATTATTTAAAATTGATTTAAAAAAAATTCTGAAAAATAGTTTTGAGCTTAAAATATTATTTTAAATTATTTTCAAGGCTCGATAATTATTATAAAATTATTTTAAAGTCAGATTCGGGTGTTCGAACCCTATTATTTAATTGTAAAATGATTCGGAGTCCCGTTTTAATTCCGAAAAATGTTCAAAAATTCGTAATAAATACCTGGAAAATTATTTTAACCCCGAATCTTTTTTGAAAAATTATGTTGATCGAATGCCTTACTTGTTATGTGCTACGTGTTCACTGATTGATGCGTTATATGCCTATATGGTTATGGTTTGACTATTTTATTCATAACTTTCAATCTGTAAATCGAATTTGGGTGAAACGAAGGGTAGATAAAAGCTTATGACGTCTATGTGACGATTAGACTAATATTAGTCTGAATAATTGATAGATACGTGTGATGTCTAGCAGAGTCAGCGAGGCATAGAAAAGGAAACCAGTGATCTATAAATAGAATCAAAGCGTAGAAAGAGAAAGAAAGTGATTGATAAATAGAAGCAAGGCATAGAAAGAGAAGAAAAGTGGTTGATGAGTAAAACGGTTAGATGAGTACAAGTAAAGTGGAAATCATCGATGATAAGGCAAGTACTTTTGAACTTCTCTTCAAGATATATTGCAAAAATTTTCAAACTGTTTTCATAACTTGTCGCTATTATTCAAAATCATTCTTGTTCTATATTGCAAGTACTTTAAACTATTTAACCTTGAACCCTGATTCTTATTGATCTTGAGTCATAAGCCTTATTCTTCATAAACCATTGATTGTTGAATTCCCAGATACGAGCCATACACATACGATACTACTCTACAAATACATATCTACCATATTCTGATTCTAATATTGAATTTCTTAACATACCAACCCTTATCCCTTGTTTAACAGAAGACCAATTCTTGGAACCCTTGAACCCTTGGTCTTCTACTTTTCGATTCTTTCCTTGATTGAAAGCCAATCTTTTTGAATTCCTTGTTATACCGACATAGTATTGTGAATAACCTTATGCTTCAAGATAAATGTTGTTTATGATTCAGTTTATTGATTACATTGGCTATCCCTGTCCAGTGTGCGGGCTAGGATTTTCGGTTAAGTTGGATCGAGCTAGCAGGAGCTTTATATTATAGATGAGTTGTCTAAGATTGTAAGTACGATATCCTTAGCGATTGTAAGTTGAATTAGTTGGGATTTGGTATGATGTAATAAAAGTTAAGTTCATGGCTTTTATTCATACTTTAACCTGTTGCGATCCATGGTTGTGTACAGAAGGGTCAATGCATATAAAACTTTATATACAAGTTTAAATATTGTGGTATATGTTGTGAGCCCCAAACTTCTGACCCAGGTTTGGAGGGTGTCACAAGTTGGTATCAGAGCTACAGGTTATAAGTCACTAAAACAAGCCTAGATTGTTGGGAATGGATAGAGGGTTAGGATTAGGATTAGAAAGTAGAAAGATGGAACATCGAGAGGTTGAGTGCGATCAAATAGTAGGTTTTAGTGGGATTCGTGATGAAATTTGACATCCTTATCTAGCGACACGATTTCCAGATGGCGGCGATGGAAGATTCTTTTATCCCTGAATCGTCTGATCATTCGGAGCCTTCATTCGGAAGACTATCATCTGATTCACGCCTTGCTCGTCCACCGATATCCGCCATGTCACCTCTTGTTGTGACGGTTGTACCTTTTCACATTATTATCTCATCCCCTGATGCGAGACTATCTATTCGAGAATTTTCCCCACACGCTGATTCTAGTTCTACCGGATATTCAGTCGTGTGCGCATCTTCTCTGTCTACTCTACATTCTGTTCTATAACATCCGTTCAAAACTCGTCTTATGAAGTAACAACACCCAGAAGGATGGATTCGAAAGCTATAACATATGGTGAGTACACAAGGAATTAAGAAATGTTAGAAGAACCTAGAGTGAGGATACGTGTGTTTCAGAAGATAGCCGCTACCAGGTTATAGGGAGCTACTAATGAGTATGCCACCCACGATTATCTTGTGGAGTGAGCTAGATGAATCTTTGAAGAAATTTGAGAGGATTGGAAATTGAGAGTTTTCTTGAAATTATATGATAATGATATGATCAAACATGATACGTATAGAAATAATATGATATAAATCGACCTTGTGTTATAAAATAAATCTGATGATTACCGGATAGATTTATTATACTTAGTAACCGTAAGAGATGAGGATGTGAATGTTACCAGTATGTAAAAATAGAAGTGAAGTTACAAATAAGATAGTATGCAACTGTAACTGGAGTTTTGTTGACCAATGAAGGCAAAATGGACCCAATAAGGGGTAGAAGATATATGGAAATGAATGGGCTCTTATCTGATTATTTTCTTAATTGGATTCCTTGGGATAGTTGAGGAGAACGACAACCAACTCATATAGTAATGACGACCATGTATATGATTTTCAAAATTTTAAACCAGTTTTCCAAAGAGATTTTCTTCACAAAATTTTTCTAAAATTCCTTGGAACAAAATAAGTTTTAAAAACTTGGTTGTCCAAATATTACTTGAGTTTCTTGTTTGATTCAGATGATCCAGACGAATACTTGTTTTAGAAATTATTATGGTTCGTTTAGAAGGACAAGTGGACCCGCTATTACGGAGAAACTGTTTATCCAATTGCTGAGACGATTAGAGCACGAGGAGTATGTCGATTCACGAGAAGCTGAGTACGAGCAAAGAAGATTAAGGAAATCTCTAGACCTTCTAAAGGGAGAACGTTATTAGCAAAAGAGGCGACAAATTAAATGATTAACAGCATAAGCGAAATTTGAAGTTATGAGTGTAAATCTCGTAAGATTGCAAATAAAATCACATATGAACATGGAAGCGTGACGCTAAAGATACAAGACCTAATAAATGGGAAATTATTTTAATGATCGATTCAAGAAAGCATTTCTGAGAACTTTCTAAAATTAATACACGACTCGGCATGGGATCTATTGATCGGAAAAGCGTTGAAGCTGTAAACAGATAAAATGCGAATGGCGACCAATGATATCATTCTTTCTTATCATTATTATAAATATCGAGTAAAGTATGAACTTCTTTCATGATCAGCTTTATAAGGTGATTGTTGAATTCTTTTCAAATCATTCCTTCTTCAAAACATTGTTTCCTAATTGGGACAAGCAGTGTTATGGTGTGACGATTTGTCGAAATGACAAAAAGTCTGGTGAGACGCCACCTAATTATGTGTTATGTGCCATATGGTATGAAAGACTGGCCATCTTGAGTACTAATATGGTTGTCTCATTCCTATTCAAATCATTATTCATTCTTTCTTCTTAAATCCTGATTTGTTGATTCATGAATTTCTCCAATTGTTTCCTTGTACTCTTATCCCTTACAGAAAGTTTTCAATCAGAATCATATACACAAATTCCTTCTTGTGTATGGTCTACTCTTTGAATGTTTTAAAAAGGAAGCGAAATGAACCCGTGTAGCAGACGGAGTTACGTAACAAGTGTGGACAATTGCAAGCCGATGAATGGTTTACATTTACGTGCAGAGAAGAATCATTATACCGATAATGGGATAGTTACAAGAGCATCAAATCAAAGGCGGAAAATCTATATACATGATACATTTCGAGTCTGAGATTTTGGCATGAATAGGAGTAATTAGCAAACTGTATGAGGTAAATTAACTAGAGAAATACAAAAGTAAAGCTGCATGTATCAGATGAGGCAAATGATCGATTGGACAATGAAGGAAAATGAAGAAATTCTTAACAATAACCAGATAATCAAGTAATACGTTGTGAAGATGAAGCATACCTTAATCATGTGGGAGATATTTATCATGAAGATTCAAGATCGAAGAAATGCTAGATACGGATAAACTTTAAGTGTGTTCATCAAGGGATGGTTGGGCTTTCCCACTCAAGAAAATGAGTTGTGGTAAAATTTACGCTTATAGTAGGGTCGGCAAAGAAGGTTCAATATGGAAAGACATAAGGGGAGATGAAGGTATGGTGGTTTGACTGCAACAATTTTTAAGATGTGAAGCTCTAAAACCAAATAAACTCATTCGCAAGATTTTTAGAGTGTTGGTTGAGACCAGGTGTTGGTCATCAGAGGTTGAACAAGTTATAAGAACAAGTGTGTATTGCCAAGAATGGACGAATTGTTATATAAAGAGCTTTAGTTAAAACATGAACTAGAAGAATTCTAGAATAATTTATAATTATACTCAGTATTGATATTCTGTTATAATTAGAAGATATGAGAAAGGACATGGTATCATCAGAATCGTTCGCTATAATCCTAGGCTGAACTAAAATATGGATTGTGCTGATTAACATTACATGAGATGGTGAAATGGTGAGTTTAGAAAATGGTAGTGGATTGATACACGTGAGGATTGATTGTTGGTTGTTTAATTGATTGTTGGTGTCGGCTTGAGTCCGACTGGTAGTCAATAATATAAAGGAGATGCTGCCCAAATTTTTAGAGATTACCCTGCTTTTAAAGATAGAATGTAAACTTTCGTATGTTATTGATATTCCTATGATACTCCAAATAATTGTGATCTTGGTTCTCGAGGGAGGTTGTTACATCCAATACGACTATATGTAATTGGTTTTTGATTTCATTTAGCTAGTCATCACTTGGTACAATTGATCAATTAAGTAAGTTAATTGGTTAATTTTATTAATTACTGGTCAGTTAGATGGAAATCGATTCCAATTAGATTAAGTCAAATTTTGATGTGACTTTCAAATATGAAATCAAAATAATGAGGAATTGGGGAGAAGTAAGGACGCTGGCAGAATTCATAAATTTTCGCAAATGTATGAGTTTTTGCATGGGTGAATACGCCTGTCATAATGAACGAGAGAAATAAAAATTCAATTGTATGGACAAGTGAGGAGCATGTTTTCAGGAGCTAAAGATTTAAGATGAAGCAACGAGAATAAAGGAAGAAGGGAGATGGAATAAAGCAGAAATTAATAACTACACAAGTATGGATTTCATTAGATTGTCAGGGAGATGTTATCATCTACAACAAAGTTTTATCAAAGGATATCTTGTTTCTGATAATCATACAATAATGATTTGTCAAGTATTTCTGTTTTGGGATAAAGTGTGAGATACAGTTTTAATTCAGTTTCCGATTGATGTTGATACTTAGGTTGTTGTTAATATTGAAAGTGGTATTAATACATATGATTGATGTTTACTTCAGAATGGGATGTTGTGAGCATCAAAATTCGTATTAATATCTAATTTGATATGACAACAAAATGAGTATTAATGTCAAGAGTTCGGTTTTGGATAAGCTATGAGAATGAAGAACGGAAATGGAAAAGGAAGTGGAATCAAAAAGTGTGATAAAGAAACTTCATAAGATGCCAGGAAAAGTAAACGTAGTAATAGATGCATTAATCAGAAAGGAAAGACCGAACATGTTGACAGTGTTAGAAGAATTATACAAGGAATTTCAAAAGTTGAAATTGGAAGCCAGAGTTTGCAAACCTAACAATGCAAAGATGTATAGTATGACTTTTCATCCAGAATTGCTAGAGAAGGTAAAGAAATGTCAAGGGAAAATAATAGATTAAGATATTAACAGTTAAAAGAAATATATATATATATATATATATATATATATATATACTCAAAAGGATGATCAAGGCATTCCCAGATTTTATTTCAGAATTTAGGATTCCACTAGTGACAGAATTGAAGGATGCAACTTTACAAGAAGCTTACAACTCAAGACATTCAGTCCATCCATGAAGTTCCAATATGTATAGAGATTTAGAGGAAAATTATTGGTGGCCAGATATAAAGAAAGAAATGGTGGGATAGATTAGAAAATGTTACACGTATCAAGGAGTTAAGGTGAGACATAAGAGACTAGATGAATATATTTCTCCAAGAAACATCATGTTGATGCCACCTGAGAACCAAAGGTGAGGAAAACGTTAATTGTATTATTATTAATCGGTTATTTAAACCTGATCATTTTCATTTAGTAATAAACGGTTTATCCCATAAGTGGGTTAGTCGCTGCTTGAAGAAATGGCGGTACGTCATCAGATCCAGAAACTAATTGTAGATAATCAATATGGAGTGATTTAAAATTTGATGAGAGTATTCATAATACGATAAATTATGTAGAAAAAGAATGGTATGTACTACTCCTAGATGAACGGATATTAAGTAAAGCAGAACTAAAAAGATAGGAATCTGGTTGAACAATGATAACTCAAGAGATTCAAGCTACTCCGAATGTATGATACGAGACATAGATGTCAAAGAAAATTTTCTGATAGTATGGCATAAGGAAAGAATAAACGTTATATGTGATTAGACGTCAAGGAAAGCATTGCGGTCAGTTTCGTATGAGAACTCCTTAGAATCAAAATAAATGATGATATGGGTTAAAAATATGTCGGTGATGCCTCCAGGTTAGTGTACTTTCTTTAAAATGGTAAGAGATCTTCGCTCGATAAACATCCTTGATTGTGATTCAAGCAAAATAAAATATGGTGATAAGTTTGTGGGTCAGTCATATTCAGTCGAGATTTTCTCGTTAATTCTTAACCCTGGAGTAATCTCGAGAACGTTAGAAATCAAATACGCCATGGTTTAGTATATCATTTGCAGATGGACGAGAAGATTAAAAGAACGATTAAAGAGCCTGGAATGCGATTGGAAGCGATTATGAACTAAGTTAACAGAATAGAGAAACATGTGGGAATGGGGTTCAATAACCAGTAGCTATTATAAACGTTCATGAGCACGAATTACTAGAATTACGAAGAAAGGATAATTAGTAAGAATTACGCTAGTCCTTTTGAGACAGTAAAATAGTCAGGATAAGTGTAAGTAAGTTGGCTTCACCGCCACATTTTTAGCAGATTCATAAGGTATTTAAACGTGTACACTCAGGAAGAATAATTTAGCTCCATTATATATAAAATGGAGACTTGGGTTGAATTATATGAGCATCAGATGGATTATGATGCCAATAAGAGGCTGTTAAGTAGTGAGTGATGCTGCGAGTAAAAGTTTATGAAAAGTTGTAGGGTTGAAAGATCAACCTGAGAAAATGGAAGTGAGATACTTGAATATATCATTATCTGATCCTTAGTATGATTCCGGGGACAGAATCCTTTTAAGGGGGGAAGGATGTAACATCCGGGATATCGCGTGTAATTATTTTTATTAATAAGTAATTCTTATATGATTATTATGTGTTTTTTGGTGAATTATCTGATGATTGGTGTGAATATATGAATGCTTATATGTGATACAGTATAAGTTTGTTAATTTTATTATGACCAGAATAAAACATAGATAATTATGGTATTTTTCTGCTAATTTTTGGGTTGTCAAATGATTTTATATTGATTTATGAATTTATTAATTATTTTCTGAATAATTACAAAATTATTTTAAAAAGCCGGGAATC
Source organism: Apium graveolens (assembly GCF_009905375.1). Taxonomy (NCBI): domain Eukaryota; kingdom Viridiplantae; phylum Streptophyta; class Magnoliopsida; order Apiales; family Apiaceae; genus Apium; species Apium graveolens. Next base: position 240,542,987 of record NC_133654.1, read on the forward strand.
GTCCGACTTCAACCTTTTTTACGTTTTTACAACCCGAAACTCTTTCGAAAACTCCTTCCTAACCTAATCTGGTAATCCCAGACATTTTCCGTGTTTTGACTTTTTCACTCCGAATTACGGTTTGACCCGTGCGCGGCCTAGCACAAGATTTTCGATACGATAATCATTTCGGTGAATCAACAAAACCCGTATTTTCGAAAGACGAGATATTCTTACATTATTTTCGTATAAAGGGTTTTGTAAAAAGCCCGGTTTGGATAATTATCCAGTACGGGTACTAAATTGGATCGTTTTTGCAGTTACTTAGCGGCTAAGTAACTAATTTAGCGATCCAATACTCGTTTATGCAGTTACTTAGTGGCTAAGCAACTAATTTAACGATCCAAAACGATCCAGAACAAACCAATATTACGTAAATATAAATAGCATATTTCTTATTTCATTTTATTCGTTTATTCATTTACAACCAGTAAAAATATAGTAATAACAGAGAAAAACCCTAAAAATGATACGTTCTTGAGAATCAAACGTATGAACGAAGGCGTTATCGAACTCCAATTTGGGCGTGCAACATATCAAAACGAAGCTCGTGAAATCTTCTTTCTGAATCAACCATTTGTTTTTGTCCAGAAATCAAGGTATTTTTCTGGTTTAATTATTTTATTTCGAATTATTTATGAATTAAAATATGAATTATTGTTCTTGATGTTGTTGATAAGATTTGATGAGTCCATCATGTAGATAATATTTTACTGGTCAATTTGGTATATTATATGTCAAAAACCGAGTTCAATAACATGTCCAAATGATGATTTGATTCTCGAATTTATAAATTACGGTTTATGAACTATGAATGTTCTTAATTGATTTTAGGCGTTTTTAATCTAGGGGTTATTGATGTAAATTGATGACACCATGTTATAGATCGTTTAAAAACCCCTCGATTAGTATATCTGAAGTTAACAAACGAGTCACGGTTCGTCCTAATCGAACCTCGCCGGAAAACGTTACTCGCCGGCGTCGGGATTTTTGATCAGCTTTTCTGGAAAACTCGGTGCTTGTTTGCTTAAACTAATTACGGGAAAACGTTTCTGGAAGCAAGGGGAACAATCCCCGTTAGTTTGGTAATGTACAGGGTGATTTTATGGTGGCCGGAAAAAGCTTCAGGCGGCGGCTATGGCTGCTGGCCGCCGGAGTTGGTGGAGATCGGGGAAGACGACGGGGAAACTACCATTTAGTACCCCCGAAGTTTCCCTGATTTGCAAATTCAAAATTCTGTTTTAAAAATTTATAAAATTTAGATTCCTGTTTATAAAAATTCAAAAATCAGATTTGAGTTTAAATATTTTCAGAAATGGCATTTTCTTTTTATAATATTTTCAGAAATTGATTTTTATTATTTCAAAATTTCAAAAAAAATATTATTTAATTTCTGAAATTACTTTTAATTCTAAAATAAATCCTAATTATTTAATTAATTAATTTTAGTTGATAATTAATTATTTAATTAGTCAATTAATTTAAATATTAATTGATTAATTAATTTAATTAGTTATTAATTAATTTTAATTGATTATTTAATTGGATTTAATTATTTAAAATTGATTTAAAAATTTCAAAAAATAGTTTTGAGCTTAAAATATTATTTTAAATATTAGTTTTGCACAAGTTCTTCCCAAGTAGTGATGGACCCAGCTGGTAAAGAATGTAACCAGTCCTTAGCTTTGTCCCTCAAAGAGAATGGGAAAAGCCTCAGCTTGATAGCCTCATCAGTAACACCATTATAATTGAAAGTACTATAGATCTCAACAAAATTTCTGATATGCATGTTGGGATCTTCAATCGCAGCACCTTCGAAAGAAACAGAATTCTGCACCATCTGAATAGTGTCCGGCTTGATTTCAAAAGTGTTGGCCTGAATAGCCGGATGAATGATGCTTGACCGAATGTCATCAATTTAAGGCCGAGAAAAGTCCATAAAAGCTGGATCAGCTGGAACTATACGATCACCCATTGTTACAGGTTCTTTCTTTTCACTCTCTTTATCTGAATCTTCAAAAACTATCTTCTCCGGAAAGTCAAGAGTTGTATCTGTCTCCTCAGCCGTATCTAGATTTCTCTTGCGGGTGCCAGAACGTGTTTGCATAAACGCTCGCTAGAGTACCTGAAACACAACCGGGAGCAGTAAGTAACAAGTCTTAATCAATGAATCCTAATGACTACTGATGGAAAGTACATAAACTAAACAAATTAACACCGAGTCCCCGGCAGCCGCGCCAAAAACTTGTTAGGCACAAAGCATGCGCTAAATAAATTACGCAAGTATACACATTCACAATTAATATAAGATGATTTCTAGTTCGTTCCCATAAAGACTCTGATTAATTATATTTAATTAACACTTACTCACCAATGTATGATTACTCTTCAATGTCAAGACAATAACAATTAAGGTTGATTAACTAATATTAACTATGAGATTTAAACACTTAAATTATCAATATTAAACACACATGAGATCATAACTTCATTACTACTTCATTCAATAGTTATTGTTATTACCCTTAGCATATAATGGTGATGATATTAATCGAACAACACGAAACTGATAAACGCCAACTTTCGTTATACGAATACCATTCTACCAAGCATCCACAATTAATATAGAAGTTGAATATGCATCAATTATATTGAGACTCTATATGTCTACAAAATTTGACAATATAACGATTTAAGCGCAAGTTATTCATTATGATTACACAGGGAAAGTAAAACGGTTAGAGTTACCCACTAATCATGCATACAATACATGAACCTATGCTAGCATGGCAAGTTCTAAATCTCAAGATTCACTGTCGCTTCACAAGAGATTAACACGCTATCTTATATGTTCGCGGCGCACATAAGACGAATAAGCACAACCTATGCTAGATATCATACAATCACCACATACCAAGGTATTAAACAATTAACTAAAGAAATCCATAGTAAATCCGCTATGACCCCATGATGACGATTAGCCCATGACAGAACTCATCGTCGCCATGGGTTCATATGAAAACATGATAATAACACAACGATATAAACTAATAAAAATACTTAATAAAAACAGAGTACGTCACAAGAGTATTAAGGTTCAAAGAGTAAAGAAAACTAGCATCCACTGTTACAATGAATTAAAAGAATCACAAGATAAACGTATGCTTCCTCTTCTTCGTTATTGCATGCTAAAACAGTCTTCTTAATCTTCTCCTTGTTACTTGTTTTTCAAAACGTCTCCCAAGATTACTTATATAAGAGTCCACAAGAAACAGCAGTCACAGAAACCCAATATAACTCAAATTATAAAAATCAGAATCTGACTTTACGAACCCAGGCGGCCGCCTGCTCCTTCCAGGTGGGCGCCTGCTCCTTCCAGGCGGGCGCCTGCAAGCCTACTGGAAAATTCCAATTTCTGCTTTTGTTTTTGCTGAATTCTTCGCACAACTCCCCGCAACTGATCCCAAGTACTTCCCTTAGCTTATTTTGATGACATCTTCCTAACTAAGCAAGTTATACCCTGAAATGTAAAAACACTCAAAAACGCGTTAAATACACCAAATACTCAAGTACAAGACACCAATTCAAGCCGTTATGAAATGCTCTAAGTGGTATAAAATGCCACTTATCACACCCCAAAACTTAAATCGATGCTTGTCCTCAAGCAGCACAGACTCAAACTCAGAATAAAAACATGCATGAATGCAAACTATATGAAATGCAGTGATCCCCATCGCAATGACTAAACCAACCAACACATGACATATCAACAATGCAATTAGGCGATTAAAGATCAATCAAATCACGCAAGCTAACATACAACTAGAAACGTGGTGTGTGCGAATGCTTAACAGATATGCTTCGAAACTAGACCAATTACCATAACTTAATTATCCTCAAGGCAATCACAAGATTATACGCAAAATATATTCTAGACACAAAATAACTTATAACACTTCAATATCATTGGAGTTTATTACGGAATCATGCTTTTATTTAACATAATAAATAAATGCTTATTTGATCGTGCAATGAGTAAGGTCCATAAAAGACTTATGCAATGGCATCCATTTAGCGAGCGTTAGGTTAGCGGATCCCAGACTATAAAAGCCTTAGGTCACTAGGCACAAAGTCCCCTAAGAACTTAATAACTCAAATACCAAAGAGCTCACTCGTGATCAATTATGCATCAAACCTATTTTTTTTTCTTTTCATTTTTTTTTCTTTTTTTTATATTTCTGAGCAAGTGTGTTTCGCTCCATCTCGCTCAACCCTAGACTACTTGTATACAATACGAGCCGGCTACTAGCCATTTGACGCCTAACCACAACTAGCAATGAATTCCAATTTTTACTCCAACTTTATCTTTTCATGCCTTTTATCATTAAGAGCCTATCATACATTCTAAGCATAAGCAATAGATTATCCTCAAAAACCATCAAATCATGACAGCAATCTAGTCCTTAAGCATACTCTAAGACTTAGTGAAATTACAAGTGTTTCTAGCATTCATGCCAACCTAACAAGATTCAACATCACTCTAACGCTATCATTACACTCGCATCAATACCACATATCAATCTATAAAGCAACACAAAAGGGATCATGGTATATGCATGAGCTATATGAAATGATAAATAAAGCTATAAAATAAAATAAAAAAACTATATAAAAAAACTATATGGCAAAATATCCAACTATATGAGCTAAACTAACATGAAAATGCAACTACATGACACAAACACAAATATGTTCCTAACTACCACCCTTAAACTTAAAATCTTCACTGTCCCCAGTAAAGGTAATAGAAAGGAACACAGTGTATACCTACTCAGAAGAATCATCATCATCATCACCCTCAGAGGGTGAAGTGTCAGGAGGTAGATAAGCAGAATCCTCACCAAAAACAGGCCACTGGATGTCAGCTCCAAGGCCTCTAAATGCAGTCCCAAGTGCTAGGGTGAGTTCCTGCGCAAACCTACTCTGCGACTCATACATCGCATCCATCCTCCTGGAAAGCCTCATGTACTGGACATCAGCTAATCCCGAACTATCTCCTCCCTGGGCTCTCAAAGAACCTGCCTCTCCCTGAGCCTGACTAGACCTAGCCATGGTAGCCCTAGCTGCTGGACGTCCTCCTGGGAGGCGATATCCCAAACCATGTGACTCGGGCTCTCCACCCGTCCAGTCCTACATCGCATTCAGCGTCAATGAATTAATAGGAGCGGCAGGCATCTGCAACTGCTCATAAGAAGGAAAATGGAATCCAACTGCCTTACACTGCTTTGTGACAATAAAGGCATACGAGATATTATTGTGACGCCCCCAAATCCGGGGTCAGAGGATTTGGTCATCACTATAAAACTTCAATCCAAATTAACCTGTTAAATCAATAAATAAATGCCAGCGGAAGATATTTAACATAAATGACCCCAAACTAATCCAAGATCTTTTAAGGTTACAGTTCTAGAAATAAGATATCCAAATTCCACAAATAAATTTTTCACTTTCTTTTAAAACTCTTTTTAATAATTCTCAACCTTAAAACTTAAGCCACTAGTATAACTTCGAAAAGAAGTATACTAGGCCCAAATACAATACACAATTATAATATAATATAATATAAACAACTTTACACAATAAAACTTACACTAGCCCGCAACCCTGGATCAACCACCTTCCAAAAGCTTCTTCTTTGCTTCCTTGAATTACGCAGCTAAACAGCGCAAGCTAATCCTCACTAGAGGGTAAATTTAAAAACAGGCAAGTATGAGCAGAAGAAATGCTCAGCAAGATCATTATAGCATATATAGGGTCTTTTTGATATAAAACCGACATCTGCATTAGAGCTGAACATTTAAAATCATAATTGCTGAATCATAAAACTCTTTTTGATATTTTCCAGCGAAAGGCTTCAGCAATACTTTGAATCTTGACGAGAATGAAACTCGTAAAATAGTGTTTACGGAAATATCGTAAACTACAATAACATGAAACAATGATCATGGAATGAATCATAAACTTTACTCAAACCGAACACTTGAAATCAATACTTATTTTGATGTCATATCAAATTAGATATCAATACGAACTTTGATGCTCACAACACCCATACTGAAGTCAACATCAATCATCTATACTAATACCACCTTTGATATTTAACAACAACGTAAGTATTAGCATAAATCAGAATCCGAATCAAAACTGCATTTCACCATTATTCCAAAACAGAAACAGTTGATAAAACATTTATTCTATGATTATCAAAACAATAAAGAATTTTAGATATCTATTTAGATTGGAACCAATTATGCACTATGTTGTTCCTGATTATCAGTCACGAAACAGCACCAGTATCCCGCAGCCATACCGTAAATATAGGTACTACCCGTATCCCGCAGCCATACGGTACCTATAGGGCGCCAGAAAAGGCATAACAACCCTTATAAGATATTACACATCTGTATTACACTTCTGTATAATAGCTCACGTTGGACCGGTGCCTCGGCCTCTTACGCAACCAGTACCATCCAATCTTAAAACCTTTTATTGAAAAAGGGGTCATAATATTCGACAACCGAAATAATTTTATTCCCCCAATTCTTGGGTAGGAATATTCGCAACCAAATCACTTTTCTCAAAATCCAAAACATTTGTAAATCCGATAATTGGATAAGTAAAATCACTTACCTATTCTGAACATAGAATAGCAGAGGGTACTTGTGTAAACAGAATCATTTAATTCAGCAATATGTAAAAAAATTATATATTTCGAACTGAGAATAGGGAAAGCAATACTTGCATCAAAAGATTTAAAATAAATATCACTTGAACAATAAGTGATGATAGGGATACTTGCCTTTGAGTTTTAGTAGTTAGTCACACTCGCACCGACACATCTATTCTGACGTTCTGTCTCAAAACGTCACCGTCTTTCTTTTCAACACTTCACCGATATGCTGCTCCTGCGATTGCTAGAAGCCAAATATCCAATACCATTTCATTTAATTCTTTATCCAACATCTTGTCCTGATCAACTCGAGAGATCCGCATCTATAATTAAAATATAGAACTTTAATCGTCTAATCGATAATCACTCGACGAATTGCACGTCAAAATCCTATCGTTTACCCATACGATAGCCCACACATAATTATATCAGCCAAACACAGGAATCTTGACCCACATATGTATTTAATTCACATAGCATGTAAGCACATAGTCCACATATCAAATAATTCATATCACATATGACTCAATTCGCCAAAAGGTTTGGCTCGATACGTTTAAAATGGAAATCAGGTCAAAAATATGATTTTTCGATCAATAATCGACTCAGAATAACTTGTAAAACAAACGACCTTTCGAAACAAAAAGAATTTGGGTCTCGCAAGTATTTTTAATGAAAGCAGAATATTTTTCTGAGTCTAGAAGCGTTCGTTTCGTATTAAACAGACGAACGGTTGATTTAATATGAATTTTTGAACATTTATCAGAATTAAAACGGTCTCCGAATCATTTAATAATTAAATAATAGAGCTCGAACACTCGAAAATAATTTTATAAAAATTATCGAGCCTGGAAAATAATTTAAAATAATATTTTAAAGCTCAAAACTGTTTTTCAGAATTTTTAAATCAAAAATAAATAATTAAATCTAATTAAATAATCAATTAAATTTAATTAATAACTAATTAAATTAATTAATCAATTAATATTTAAATTAAATGACTAATTAAATAATTAATTATTAATAAAAATTAATTAACTAAATAATTTGGATTGATTTTTAAATTAAAAATAAAATTTCAGAATTAAAATAATGATTTTCAAAATAAAAATGAATTTTTAGAAATTAAAATTAGGATTTTTGAATTAAAATAAAACAGAAAATGCAGTAACATATATTTGGTTTTGAAATAGAATGAAACAGGATCAAATCCGGGTCAGCTAAATTAGAAAACGGGTCGGAACCGGGTTATATCCGGGTCCTCAAGAACCCTAACCGGGTCCTCCAGAACCCTAACTGGGTCCTCAAGAACACGACCGGAATCTGGGTTTGAACCCAGTTTTCGGTGGTCCTTGCCGGACTCCGGCGGGGTTCTGCCCGGGCCACAACAGCCTGGTCGTGACGTATTTGCAGCCAATTCAATCCTTGAACTTTCCTTAACACCGAATAACCCCAAAAGAACGATACAATCATGCCTGCAACTACTCCGAACGGCCGTACTCTATTAAAGCCGGCGAAGAGCTCGAAAGCTCCGGCGAAACGCAAATACAATCCATCATCAACCAAAATCAACGATTTAAACACGAAAATGAAGCTATGAACTACTAGAATCTAACTACCTCATCAAAATCAATCATAAGTTTATCAATAATTCAGAAAATTAACACGAAAATTCGATTAATTCATAAACTCGAACTAGCATTTCTGACAATAAACCAAACCTAAAATTAGCACAAATCGATTGTAAAGCATTATATAAAACTATTTATATCATCAAAACAATCCAAAAATCCAAGAAATCAAATACCCCAAATTCGAACTCAAGAACAAAAATTCGAAATTAAAAACTTATCAACCTTTGTTGATGATTGTGGTATAGACAGAACGGGCTCAATTAGAGCTTCAATCTGGATATTTAAGCTTCAAGAACGCATCAGAAACACTCCCAAAATCATGGATTCTTTGTTCATGAATCAATTTTACCCCCAAGAACTTTGATTTTTTTAATAGAAATGAAATAAAAAAGAATTTTGTAGCTATTTATATTTTCTGAAAATTAATACCCCAAAATCAATTAAGGGTGTTTTTATCCCCTAATTAAAATAATTAGGCCCAAAAATACTATTTACGGGGAATAATTTTAAAAGCAATAAAATATAAAATTCGTATCGAAATTTCCCGAAATTTGCGAATAATCAAAGATGCAGAAATACTAGGTATTTGAAATACGAATGATTTTATAAAAATAAAAATATGGATTTTGTGGGGTTTGACATCCCGGTGGGGTCCTGGTCCGTTTATTTTCGAAAAATAAAAACGATACTTATATTAACAGAAAGACCCGAAAACACATAAAATACGTTCAACACACATACAACGAGGTAAAACGAATAATGTAATTAAACACACGTCCAAATTACAGATCGATTCATATAAATACATTTTAAAACACGTAACGAGTATCCTATTGGATCATATTGGATCCGAAAATAGATTTCTTAGCCGCTAAGTAACTACAAAAATGATACAATTTAATATTAGATTTGGATAATTATAAAAAATGGGCTTCTTATAAAACACCATATACGAAAATAATATAAAAATATCCCGTCTCTCGAGAATACGGGTTTTGTTGATTACCGAAATGATTATCGTATCGAAAATATTACGCCGGGCCACGCACGGGTCAAACCGTAATCCGGATTGAAAAAGTCAAAACACGGAAAATGTCCGGAATTACCAGATTCGGTTAGGAAGGAGTTTTGGAAAGAGTTTCGGGTTATAAAAACGCAAAAACGGTTAAGGTTGGACGATTCCCGGCTTTATAAAATAGTTTTATAATTATTCAGAAAATAATTATTAAATCTATAAATCCTTTTAAAATCATATAACACTCCAAAAATTACCAGAAAAATACCACAATTATCTATACTTTATTCTGAACATATAAAAATTAAAATACTCAAATAATATCATATATAAACATCCAAAGCATCAATTCCAATTACCAGATAATTCACAAAAATTCACATAAAATTCACATAAAATTCACATAAACAATTCCTAATAATAATAATAATAATATTTGAAAATATGGGATATTACAATCTACCCCCCTTATAAGGATTCCGTCCTCGGAATCAGACGATTCCCGGCTTTATAAAATAGTTTTATAATTATTCAGAAAATAATTATTAAATCTATAAATCCTTTTAAAATCATATAACACTCCAAAAATTACCAGAAAAATACCACAATTATCTATACTTTATTATGAACATATAAAAATTAAAATACTCAAATAATATCATATATAAACATCCAAAACATCAATTCCAATTACCAGATAATTCACAAAATTTCACATAAAATTCACATAAACAATTCCTAATAATAATAATAATATTTGAAAATATGGGATATTAAAATCTACCCCCTTATAAGGATTTCGTCCTCGGAATCAGCAGAAGAAAGCAATAAGGGTCTTCTAGCCCACTTTCCATTTCCAAATAAACTCAATTTTCTATAATCTCATATAAATCTTGTATTCCTTGTATAATAAAACTTTTACAGGAGCTTCGCTGTGTACCATTGTTACGTCTACATTCTTTGACCAATTCCTCGATAGAATCACTTTTACTGATCGCGAGAAAGAAGAATAGAGAGAAAGATAGAGAGAACAAAATAAAGAAAGATAGAGAGAGAAATAAAGAAACAGACCGACTTCGTTGTACGCCATTGATATTTTAATCGCATTGCATTCCACTGTCATCCTTGGTAATTTCATCACACTGCCTTACTTTTACTTGACCAAGATAACTCAGCTTAACTTGATTGGCATACCTTCGAATGTTTGAGATAATAAAATCATGGAATTTCAAAAAGAAAAGAATTTGATACCATAACGGAACCAAAATCTGAATTTGAGAAAAAGTATTATTGAAATAAAAGAATAACTGAGAGATCAATATGATCAAACGAACTTGGTATTGCGTGTCCAAATTAAGACACTACTAAAGGTTGTTAACCTTCTTGTATTCACAACACACACAAGTGATGGCGTCCCATCCAACTCCTATCACACAGACAGGTATACCTTGTGTCCCCTACAGTTAGGGTTGTTCATCTCAGTCAGAATTAAAGAATATCAAAGGAATTCAAAATTAAATGAATAAAACTAAAAAGATTTCAAAGCTGATATTTCTGAAGGGAAATGAAATCCATAGAACAAAATTCTGGCACCAAATGAGCAAGTGGTGTCACATTACCAAGAAACCATCCACCAAGTAAGAAAAGTGGAAGTTAAATTATCATAACTTGGCAGAGCTATCAAAACCTGAAAAATAGGCTTCATGACAGCCTCTGGCACATTTAAAACACAGTTATGATTGAAAATGAGTGTTAGGGAATATATCCTCTAACAATTACTTCTTTTGAGAGAGGCCAAAAGAAATTATAGAAAGAGAAGGTTTTGCCAAAGTCTTAATGTTTATCTTCTGTTTGAATTCTTCTGTTGACTCGTCATCCGATTCTCGACACTTCTTCATATTCCAGGGATATCGATAATCTTCATCGTCATCAAATCGTAGTAGCCTTGAAAGGTTCCACAATAGAAGTTTTGCAACTGCCAGGAGTTCCATCCAGCTCAGCACAACCATCTGAAACGAATACGCCTTATCTTAACTTATTCGTTGGTACTATATCCAATAGTCCAACAGGAACTCGATATGAACTCAAACGTCCTCACATAGCTATACACACTCCTACACACTCTCGATTCTAGTTTACTATAACCTCAGCTCTGATACCAACCTGTAACGCCCCCAAATCCGGGGTCAGAGGATTTGGTCGTCACTATAAAACTTCAATCCAAATTAACCTGTTAAATCAATAAATAAATGCCAGCGGAAGATATTTAACATAAATAACCCCAAACTAATCCAAGATCTTTTAAGGTTACAGTTCTAGAAACAAGATATCCAAATTCCACAAATAAATTTTTCACTTTCTTTTAAAACTCTTTTTAATAATTCTCAACCTTAAAACTTAACCCACTAGTATAACATCGAAAAGAAGTATACTAGGCCCAAATACAATACACAATTATAATATAATATAATATAAACAACTTTACACAATAAAACTTACAATAGCCCGCAACCCTGGATCAACCACCTTCCAAAAGCTTCTTCTTTGCTTCCTTGAATTACGCAGCTAAACAGCGCAAGCTAATCCTCACTGGAGGTTAAATTTAAAAACAGGCAAGTATGAGCGGAAGAAATGCTCAGCAAGATCATTATAGCATATATATAGGGTCTTTTTGATATAAAACCGACATCTGCATTAGAGCAGAACATTTAAAATCATAATTGCTGAATCATAAAACTCTTTTTGATATTTTCCAGTGAAAGGCTTCAGCAATACTTTGAATCTTGACGAGAATAAAACTCGTAAAACAGTGTTTACGGAAATATCGTAAACCACAATAACATGAAACAATGATCATGGAATGAATCATAAACTTTACTCAAACCGAACACTTGAAATCAATACTTATTTTTCTGTCATATCAAATTAGATATCAATACGAACTTTGATGCTCACAACACCCATACTGAAGTTAACATCAATCATCTATACTAATACCACCTTTGATATTTAACAACAATGTAAGTATTAGCATAAATCAGAATCCGAATCAAAACTGCATTTCACCATTATTCCAAAACAGAAAAAGTTGATAAAACATTTATTCTATGATTATCAAAACAATAAAGAATTTTAGATATCTATTTAGATTGAAACCAATTATGCACTATGCTGTTCCTGATGATCAGTCACGAAACAGCACCGGTATCCCGTAGCCATACCGTAAATATAGGTACTACCCGTATCCCACAGCCATATGGTACCTATAGGGCGCCAGAAAAGGCATAACAAGCCTTGTAAGATATTACACATCCGTATTACACTTCTGTATAATAGCTCATGCTGGACCGGTGCCTCGGCCTTTTACGCAACCAGTAACCATCCAATCTTAAAACCTTTTATTGAAAAAGGGGTCATAATATTTGACACCCGAAATAATTTTATTCCCCCAATTCTTGGGTAGGAATATTCGCAACCAAATCACTTTTCTCAAAATCCAAAACATTTGTAAATCCGATAATTGGATAAGTAAAATCACTTCACTATTCTGAACATAGAATAGCATAGGGTACTTGCGTAAACAGAATCATTTAATTCAGTAATATGTAAAACATTTATCTATTTCGAACTGAGAATAGGGAAAGCAATATTTGCATCAAAAGATTTAAAATAAATATCACTTGAACAATAAGTGATGATAGGGATATTTGCCTTTGAGTTTTAGTAGTTAGTCACACTCGCAACGACACATCTATTCTGACATTTTGTCTCAAAACATCACCGTCTTTCTTTTCAACACTTCACCGATATGCTGCTCCTGCTATTGCTAGAAGCCAAATATCCAATACCATTCCATTTCATTCTTTATCCAACATCTTGTCCTGATCAACTCGAGAGATCCGCATCTATAATTAAAATATAGAACTTTAATCATCTAATTGATAATCACTCGACGAATTGCGCGTCAAAATCCTATCGTCTACCCATACGATAGCCCACACATAATTATATCAGCCAAACACAGGAATCTTGACCCACATATGTATTTAATTCACATAGCACGAAAGCACATAGTCCACATATCACATATGACTCAATTCGCCAAAAGGTTCGGCTCGATACGTTTAAAACGGAAATCAGGTCAAAAATATGATTTTCCGATCAATAATCGACTCAAAATAACTTGTAAAACAAATGACCTTTTGAAATAAAAAGGATTTGGGTCTCGAAAGTATTTTTAATGAAAGCGAAATATTTTTCTGAGTCTAGAGGCGTTCGTTTCGTATTAAACGGACGAACGGTTGATTTAATATGAATTTTAGAACATTTATCAGAATTAAAACGGTCTCCGAATCATTTAATAATTAAATAATAGAGCTCGAACACTCGAAAATAATTTTATAAAAATTATCGAGCCTGGAAAATAATTTAAAATAATATTTTAAAGCTCAAAACTGTTTTTCAGAATTTTTAAATCAAAAATAAATAATTAAATCCTGGACTCCGGCGGGGTTCTGCCCGGGCCACAACAGCCTGGTCGTGACGTATTTGCAGCCAATTCAATCCTTGAACTTTCCTTAACACCAAATAACCCCAAAAGAACGATACAATCATGCCTGCAACTACTCCGAACGGCCGTACTCCATTAAAGTCGGCGAAGAGCTCGAAAGCTCCGGCGAAACGCAAATACAGCCCATCATCAACCAAAATCAACGATTTAAACACGAAAATGAAGCTCTGAACTACTAGAATCTAACTACCTCATCAAAATCAATCATAAGTTTATCAATAATTCAGAAAATTAACACAAAAATTCGATTAATTCATAAACTCGAACTAACGTTTCTGACAATAAACCAAACCTAAAATTAGCACAAATCGATTGTAAAGCATTATATAAAACTATTTATATCATCAAAACAATCCAAAAATCCAAGAAATCAAATACCCCAAATTCGAACTCAAGAACAAAAATTCGAAATTAAAAACTTATCAACCTTTGTTGAGGATTGTGGTACAGACAGAACGGGCTCGATTAGAGCTTCAATCTGGATATTTAACCTTCAAGAACAGATCAGAAACACTCCCAAAATCATGGATTCTTTGTTCATGAATCAATTTTACCCCCAAGAACTTTGATTTTCTATTTTCCTATTTCTTGAATTTTTTAATAGAAATGAAATAAAAAAGAATTTTGTAGCTATTTATATTTTCTGAAAATTAATACCCCAAAATCAATTAAGGGTGTTTTTATCCCTTAATTGAAATAATTAGGCCCAAAAATACTATTTACGGGGAATAATTTTAAAAGCAATAAAATATAAAATTCGTATCGAAATTTTCCGAAATTTGTGAATAATCAAAGATGCAGAAATACTAGGTATTTGAAATACGAATGATTTTATAAAAATAAAAAATATGGATTTTGTGGGGTTTGACATCCCGGTGGGTTCCTGGTCCGTTTATTTTCGAAAAACAAAAACGATACTTATATTAACAGAAAGACCCGAAAACACATAAAATACGTTCAACACACATACAACGAGATAAAATGAATAACGTAATTAAACACACGTCCAAATTATAGATCGATTCATATAAATACATTTTAAAACATGTAACGAGTATCCTATTGGATCATATTGGATCCGAAAATAGATTTCTTAGCCGCTAAGTAACTACAAAAACGATACAATTTAATATTAGATTTGGATAATTATAAAAAATGGGCTTCTTATAAAACACCATATACGAAAATAATATAAAAATATCCCGTTTCTCGAGAATACGGGTTTTGTTGATTACCGAAATGATTATCGTATCGAAAATATTGCGCCGGGCCACGCACGGGTCAAACCGTAATCCGGATTGAAAAAGTCAAAACACGGAAAATATCCGGAATTACCAGATTCGGTTAGGAAGGAGTTTTGGAAAGAGTTTCAGGTTATAAAAACGCAAAAACGGTTGAGGTTGGACGATTCCCGGCTTTATAAAATAGTTTTATAATTATTCAGAAAATAATTATTAAATCTATAAATCCTTTTAAAATCATATAACACTCCAAAAATTACCAGAAAAATACCACAATTATCTATACTTTATTCTGAACATATAAAAATTAAAATACTCAAATAATATCATATATAAACATCCAAAGCATCAATTCCAATTACCAGATAATTCACAAAAATTCACATAAAATTCACATAAACAATTCCTGATAATAATAATAATAATATTTGAAAATATGGGATATTACAATTGTACTGCGACTTCCCCCTCAAAAACTTCAAAATTCCTTGGTAGTTGAACTCACCAAGGTCCACATAATACTCCTCATTCAGAATCCCCCACAATAACCTGGCTCTCTCAACTGTAACCTCATGTGCATGCGAAGAAGGAAGAATATTAAGACAAATAAATGCATTCCAAGCACGAGCATACCTGTTCATGGCGATAGCAGGGAACAAACGATAATCGTTAGACCCCCTCTTAAACTTCCGCACCGTACCCGGCTGACAGAGAGTAGCAATAATCAAATCTGAGTCAAAATCCTTAGGGGCCTTTTCATTCCAATTCTCCTCCCGGGGTTTCCTTTGTCGCTGCCCAATAACCTGGCAAATCATCTCGGGGTGATAATCAACAGTAAGCCCACGAACAACAGAAAACCCATTCTTATCGGCCTTGGCCTTCGCATAGAACTCGTGAACAACACTCATCGGTACAGCCTCAGGTGACTCACAGAAAATAATCCATCCCTTTTCTACAATCATCGGTAACAACTCACCATCCCTCCCCGATGGCAAGAACCCCCTCTCCTTCATAATCGGCTTCATTAACAGCTTAGCATACTCTTCTTCAGCAGCCCTATCCAACAATCGGGGCCTCGCAGCAGTGCTCCTCGATGAATCAGTAGAAGTCGGATTGGTGCTGCTGCTACCCATAGTTCTCGATCTCTTTGGTGCCATCAAAATTCAAAATAAGGGCTTAAGAGTTTGTGTTTGGTGTGTAGGAGAGAGTTTGAGAGTTGAAAGTATATGAGATGTGTAATATGAGGTTGTATGTATATAGGGTAGGCTTAGGGTTAGAAATTGATTAGGAGTGGGATTGTGGCTGATTTGTAGGAAGCAAATTATGGGTAATGGGATAATGGTGCTGTGGTTTTATGTTTTTGTTGTTTTTCTATTTTTTTTAAGGCTGAAAACCGATTTTTCAAAGTTTAGGTCCGCAGGCGGTCGCCTGGTACCAGCAGGTGGGCGCCTGCTAGCACGTGGCCGCCTGGTCCTAGCAGGCGGGCGCCTGCTAGGTCTTTGGAAAAAAAAAATTCTGCCACCTTTTTTCTGATTTTTTTGGGTTTTGGATAAAGTACTAAAATATAAGGGTTCCTATGGTCTCATATCTTGGATTGCCTCTCAAGAAACGCTTCTTTTACGTCATTAGCTTGACGTAGAGTATTGCGATCAAGTTGACAATAAAACGGCACTAACCACTTCCCGGTTTGCCGTATCCCCGTAATAGTGCTTCAATCTCTGACCATTTACTTTGAATGCTTGGCCCGGATTGTTCTTAAAAATCTCCACCGCTCCATGTGGAAACACAGTTTTGATGATAAATGGTCCAGACCACCTTGATTTTAAATTTCCAGGAAAAAGTCGGAGACGAGAGTTGAATAGAAGAACTTGTTGCCCCGGCACAAATGACTTAGGAGATAGCTTCCTGTCGTGCCACCTTTTTACTTTTTCCTTGTACATTTTGTTATTTTCGTACGCTTGAAGTCGAAATTCATCAAGTTCATTTAACTGAAGCATTCGCTTCTTCCCAGCTGCATCTAGATCAAGGTTTAACTTCTTCAATGCCCAATAAGCCTTATGCTCAAGCTCCGCAGGTAAATGACATCCCTTACTATAGACAAGTTGAAATGGGGACATCCCAAGTGGAGTCTTGTATGCTGTTCTATAAGCCCAAATAGCTTCATCGAGCTTCAAAGACCAATCTTTCCTTGACGGACAAATGACTTTCTCTAGAATGCGTTTGATCTCTCTATTAGACACTTTCGCTTGACCATTAGTTTGCGGATGATAGGTAGTAGCGATGCGATGATTCACATTGTAGCGTTGCATCATAGAAGTGAACTTACGATTACAGAAATGTGACCCTTCATCACTTATGATAACTCGTGGCGTTCCAAACCTTGTGAATATCTGCTTATGAAGAAAACTCAACACTACCTTTGCATCATTAGTCGGTAGAGCCTTGACTTCTACCCATTTCGAGACATAATCAACTGCCAGCAAGATGTACTGTTTATTGCAGGACGAGATAAATGGTCCCATAAAATCGATTCCCCAAACATCGAAGACCTCAACTTCAAGCATCACATTCAAAGGCATCTCATCCTTTCTGGTAAGATTCCCAAATCTTTGGTAACGATCACACCTTAAAACGAACTGATGTGTATCCTTAAACAACGTAGGCCAGAAAAAACCTGCTTAAAGAATACGAGCTGCTGTCTTTTCACCACCATAATATCCACCATAAACTGTGGAATGACAGTCTTGTAATATCCCCTCTGTCTCACATAATGGGATACATCTCCTGATGATCTGGTCAGCTCCTTGTCTAAACAAATATGGTTCATCCCACAGGTACCACTTCATCTTATGCAGAAACTTCTTCTTTTGAGCCGCATTCATATTAGGAGGCATTATATTGCTAACAAGATAGTTCACAATGTTTGCGAACCATGGCTCTTCGTCTTGAATTGCGAACAACTGCTCATCCGGAAAAGATTCGTTGATCAATGTCTTATCATGTGAAGTAGAATCGGGATTCTCCAATCTAGAGAGATGGTCAGCTACTTGATTTTCAGTACTTTTTTTATCGTTGATCTCTAACTCAAATTCCTGTAACAAGAGTACCCAACGAATAAGTCTAGGCTTCGAATCCTTCTTTGAGACTAGATAGCGGATGGCAGCGTGATCAGTGAATATTGTCACCTTTGTCCCAAGTAGATAAGATCGAAATTTCTCGAAACCAAAAAACTATAGCCAAGAGCTCCTTCTCAGTAGTGGTGTAGTTCAGTTGCGCTCTATTTAGTGTCTTACTAGCATAGTAGACCACATGAAAGATATTAGACTTTCGCTGCCCAAGAACTGCTCCCACTGCATAATCATTTGCATCACACATCATCTCAAAAGGTTCTCTCCAATCAGGTATCGTAATAACTGGTGCAGATATCAAACTCTTCTTGAGAGTCTCGAATGATGCCAAACATTCATCATCAAATTTGAATGGCACATCTTTCTCGAGCAAGTTGCACAACGACTTAGAAATCTTAGAGAAGTCCTTGATGAAACGCCGATAAAAACCCGCATGACTAAGAAAACTATGGATTCCTTTCACAGAAATAGGTGGCGGAAGATTTTCAATGACTCCCACATTGGATTTATCCACCTCAAGACCCTTACTAGAGACCTTATGCCCAAGAATGATGCCTTGTTGTACCATGAAGTGACATTTTTCCCAATTGAGCACTAGATTGGTTTCCACACACCTTTTGAGCACCAAATGAAGATTATTCAAGCATTCATCATATGAATGTCCAAAGACGGAGAAGTCGTCCATGAACACTTCGATATTATTTCCAATCATATCAGAGAATATAGCCATCATGCATCTCTGAAAAGTGGAAGGTGCACCATATAAGCCAAAAGAAACTCTACCAAAAGCAAACGTGCCGAATGGACAAGTTAAATAGTCTTCTATTGATCTTCTGGTGCAATGCAAATCTTATTGTAGCCCGAATAGCCATCTAAAAGACAATAATACTCATGACCAGCCAATCTATCAAGCATCTGATCAATAAATGGAAGAGGGAAGTGATCCTTCCTTGTGGCTTTATTCAACTTTCTGTAATCCATGAATACCCTCCAGCCTGTGACTGTTCGAGTGGGGATGAGCTCGTTCTTCTCATTTGTTACCACGGTAATACCTCCTTTCTTAGGTACACATTGCACGGGGCTCACCCAAGAACTGTCAGAAATAGGATATATGATTCCTGCATCCAGCCACTTTAGAATTTCTTTCTTCACCACTTCTTTCATAATAGGATTAAGCCTTCGTTGTTGCTCAACAGTCGGCTTGCTACCTTCCTCTAGCAGAATTTTATGCATGCAATACGAAGGGCTGATCCCTTTTATATCTGCTATAGTCCATCCGATGGCCAATTTAAATTCTCTTAAAATCCTCAAGAGCTTGTCCTCATCACTACCTGAAAAGTTAGATGCAATAATAACAGGTAAAGTAGATGCATCACCTAAAAAAGCATACCTCAAGTGTTCAGTCAATGGTTTAAGCTCCAATGTAGGTGTTTCCTCAATAGATGGTTTGAGCTTTCCCTCAGCATTCTTGAGATCAGTATTACCAAGAGATTCAAATGGCATGTCTAGCTTTCGTTTCCAATGAGAAGCATTTTGTAACACCCCCAGATCCAGGGTCGGGGATCCGGGTCGTCACGGTCTTTCTTTCCACAATATCACTTAACTTAATTAATAATAAATAACCTCATGCTGTGACCCCACACTAACACATACCACAACACGTTATAGTCTCAGAGATGAAATTGAAATAAGTACAAGTCCTTGAATCCATAATTTAAAAGTTATTACAACCCAAAATGATTACTTGATAAGTTTATAGTTAATTGCCATTATCTGCCACAAGTTATAATTATACATAATTGATTCCCAAAAGTACAATGCCTGATCTACAAATAGATCTACCTCTGCAGCTATAGCAGCTACGATATCAACGAGAAGACGTGGGACGCTTCCCACGCGCTTGCGCTGGGTCTGCTTGAGTCTGGCCATCTTTCCTAATTGTTGTTGTGTGATGAAGATATGAAGCAAGAGTGAGCATTACAGCTCGCAAGATAATATATAGTGTAAACAATAATGCAAGTATCTAAATGGATAACTTACTAGAATCCTTTATCAAGTGTAAGGTAATTACTTACTGGATATAAGCTAAAAGGAAGATGAAGTTACCAATTACTTCACTATACTTATACCATTTTTAGAAAACTACTTGAACTACCACTGTTCAAAGTATAATAAGTTTCAAAAGTTCGTCCCATAGATGAGACCACAAGTTAAGACTTGAATAGATTCAATCTTTGAAATATTTTTAAAGGAAATGAAGTTACGAAATACTTCATTCGATGGAAATACCATTATAACTGTTTGACCCTGTCAATGCTTCGGCAACCACCCATTCGTAGCCTTTCGATCGAAATACTCCGGGTAGTGTTGCAGAAATATCCAACTGGATGATGAACTCATTACGGGAGTTTGCCGCGCCAGGAAGACCACTTACGATGATCAGTCGCAGTAGTGCAACCCCACCATTTTCTACATGTAGAGGAGAACCTGTCGGATTTACTTGTCAACCGAACACTGGACTCCTAAGGAATGGACCGTCTTAGCGGAACTTCCAGGCCATTTGGGCCAATATAATAAGGCTAGGCCGGCGCCACTCGACCGCTTATGCCACTCCTAGTTCAGATGAAATCCATGACTCTAAAACGTAAAGCTCGTCCCCCCTTTCCCCAAGTAGAAACTTGTTGATACGGCTCCACCAAGAAGTCGTATCTAGTTGGAAAGGAAAACTCACCGATATTTCCCAGGCGATGCCTGTTAATGGATTAACTTGTTCCAAGAATTTTACTTCCCGAGTGTTGGGTAAGTAATCAAAAACTCTTTTATCAAAATAGCAACCTTGTTACGAATATAAAACACACCACGGAGCCGGATCCTTCAGGTTTTGAGCGAGTATTTAGATCCCCTTCGAAAGGAGGATCTTAAATATAAAAATGAGTTTTGGGATCCGCCCCAACTTTTAAAATCATTTTGAAGACTCGAAAATATTTTAAAGAATGTTTAGAGTAACGCTAATTTAATAAAATAAATCAGTCCCGATATGTTAGAAAGTATCTGAATATTATTATTTAAATAATATTCCCATAAAGGATAATCTTTATAAAAAAATAAATGAAGTAGAAGTTTTAAAACCTCATCCTTGAAATGAATAATAATTAACCAAAGATATACTTATACGAAAGTACGATCTTTATTTGAATAATCGAAAATAAGTTTGATTATCGAAACATTATTCTTTAATAAAATAAAGAATGTTATTTAGTAAATAAGCGGAGTCATAAGTCCTCGAATGAATATTCAAAAATAATATTCATTAAATAAAATGAACGGAGTCATATGTCCTCGAATGAATATTCAAAATAATATTAATTAATATGAATAAACAGATTCATAAGCCCTTGAATGAATATTCAAAATAATATTCATTAATAAAAATAAAGTTATCGAATAAACCTTATTCGATTAATAGTTTTGAAAACTTTATCTATATATATATATATAGAAATATATATATAATATACTCGGGAACATCGACTCCCGGTTTTAGAAAATATTCACATTTGGGTCCCCTATACTAAGGGTATACGCAGTTACTGCTTATCTCTAGCATAGGTATTATGCAACTATAAGTATTTGAATCAATAGATAGATATCAAGATTACGAAACAGACATGCATATATCCCAAATCAGCATGCTCCAATATATCGCAAAATTTGCTAAGTAACCATCATGCATCTATCACAAGATAATGCATATACATATATACATCACAACAACAGTATAACGGGTAGAAAACTTGCCTGAGCGACTGGGGGTGGTAAAAGTCCTGGGATGAGTCTGGTAACCTATAAACATCATATAAGTTAGAATTAAACCAAAGTCGCTTAATAATCTATACTTTAACCAATTAGACCCTAACGTTCGCTTCTGCGCTTAACGATTCACTTAAGTCGCTCGAGTACCCTCAGCTCCACCATTTTTAATAAATTAACCATTAATAGTTTTAAGGCGATTCTTTCGCGAGTACCCTACCAACTGTCTACTTTACATAATTTTTTCATAATCCAGTTAGTCACTTAAGGTCCTTAACCAATGTTTCAAAGTAAGGCGAGGGATAATGGTTCGTTCGCGAAACGCCGTTACTTAAAATGGTCGTTTCTCCTAAACCGTACATCGGATTCAAGCGAACCACATATCAAAACAAAGATCGTAACATGAACTATCTAATCATGGCAATGGTCAAAACCTAGCAGTGAGTTCTCGGGTCCTGATGTTAAGAACAAAAATAGTCTAAAGTAAATCGGGCATTACGTAGGCTATGTTTACGCGATTACCAAATTTTATCCTACTTCAAATCAACCACAAATCAACCATACAACCAAACTCCATCCATACAATACTACAACAGCCCCAACACCTCAAGTTCCCCAATTTATATTATTCTCAAACATGAACTAAAACTATACTTAAGTTCATTAACCAATAATCCAAGATTTACAACTCCAAACTCATTACAAAACCAACCACACTCTAAGTCTACAAGAATCATGCTTCTCATGAACCATAACAAACACAAAAACTCTAAATATACAAAAGTAGGGCTAGGGTATGAGATTATACCTTCCTTGGTGAGTAAAATTAACTAAGGAGCTTGGAATCACCCTTGAAAGTCCTTACCAAAGCTTAATCTAACCAAAAACACAAGATCAAATAATTTAAATTTCTTGAAAACACTATTCACTATCTTCTTAAATGATTTATTGAAAGAGATTGTGAAGGAATTTGGAGCTTAAACTCCTAGGATAGCCATAACTAATCATAAGGAACCTTGGATAATTACCTTGCAATTTAACAATGGTTGGATCTTGGATTTTGAATTTTCTTCTTTAAAAAAAAGGAAGAAGCCGAGAGCTTCTTGTTGGAAATGAAGGTCAACTTTGTGTTTTTGTGTTATGAATTGTTTTGTTGGTTGTTTTGCCTTTTGTTTTGCTAAATTACCTTTTAACCATGGTAAATTTTGTGTGGTTCGCAATCAACCAACAACATACTTCTTTTTGTCATGCTTAGGTCATCATTCTTATGTCATCTTCCCACACTTGTCCTCTTTTTGTTGGTTTGATGACATCATCATCACTAACCTCCTTGATTAACTCCTAATTACTTGCCTAATGACCGCTGATCTGTTATACGGTTCGCTTAACTTTCGTTCTCGTTTATCGTTTGAGGGATCATACCCAGGATCTTATTACTTAGGTTCCCTTAACCTTTCTTAATACATTATATTCCTTTTATGATCCTCTCTTATAATCCTTGAATTAAAATCCTTTTAATCATGTTACCTTATACTCAATTCTTTCTGTATCTGGTGGATTTTCGGGAAAAATTAAAGTATTCGAATTTGGATTCTGACGATCTTTACATACACTTATATACCATATAGAGTGCTAATAAGATCTCAGAATATATATAGTGTGGCATGAAACGTTTTCTTATTCAGCATAATCAGCAAAAACACTATTCATAAGGGTTACAAAAAGTTCAAAAATTTTGGGGTTATTACAGTCTCCCCTCCTTAAAAGGATTCCGTCCCGGAATCAAATAGAAAACAAATGGGGGTATTTTTCTAGCATTGCGCTCTCTAGTTCCCAAGTTGATTCTTCCACATTATGATTCTGCCATAGCACTCTGACTAGCTTGATCACTTTGTTCCGAAGCACCTGCTCCTTCTTATCCATAATCTTTACTGGTTTTTCCACGTAAGTCAGATCTGGTTGCATATCCACATGCTCGCACTCCACTATGTGTTTGGCATCCCGATGATACTTCCTTAGCATTGACACATGGAACACATTGTGAACTTGTTGTAGGTTCGGGGGTAAGGCTAGCTCGTAAGCCAACTTCCCAATCCGTCTTAGTATCTCAAAAGGTCCAATGTATCTTGGGCTTAGTTTCTCTTTCTTTCCGAACCTCATTAATCCCTTCCAAGGGGATACTTTTAGCAGTACTAAGTTCCCTACTTCATACTCCTTGTCCTTTCGGCCTAGGTCTGCATATTTTTTCTGTCTGTCTTGGGCTGCTACCAGCCGTCCTCTGATGAGATCCACTATGTCTTTGGTCCTTTGGACCACTTCGGGTCCAAGCATCTTCCGCTCTCCTACTTCATCCAAGTATAAGGGAGATCGATACCTTCTTCCGTACAGGGCCCCATAAGGCGGCATTCCGATGCTAGCATGAAAGCTATTGTTATAAGAAAACTCGATCAACGGCAAGTGATCATCCCAACTTCCTTTAAAGTCTATTACATAGACTCTCAACATATCCTCTAGTGTCTGGATGGTCCTTTCACTCTGCCCATCCGTTTGGGAATGGTAAGCGGTACTCATATTTAACTTGGTCCCCGCACATTCTTGAAAGCTCCTCCAAAATCTGGAGTTGAACCTGGGGTCTCGGTCTGAGACAATGGACGCTGGGACTCCATGTCGCGTCACTATTTCCTTAAGGTAAATGTCCACCAGTCTATCGACCGTGTATCTCTCATTGATAGGAATGAAATGAGCTGACTTTGTCAGTCGGTCTATAATTACCCATATGGCATCATGATTGGCTTTCGTCCTTGGTAAGACGACAACAAAATCCATGGCTATTTGTTCCCATTTCCATTCGGGAATCTCCAGGGGTCGTAAAAGTCCACTGGGTCTCTGGTGCTCTGCCTTTACTCTTTGGCAAGTCAAACATTTGCTTACCCATTCTGCTACGTCCCTCTTCATGTTAGGCCACCAGTAATACTACTTCAAATCCCTATACATCTTGGTGCTTCCCGGGTGAATGGAATACTTTGAACTATGGCTTTCATCCAAAATCTCGTCTTTAAGCTCCTGAACATTCGGAACCCAAATCCGGTAGGAGTACCTCATTATCCCTTTATCATCTCTCTCAGTATGGATCTCTTCTCCAGTCATTGACTACCTGCCTTCATTCATTACTTTCTCTTGGCACAATCTAATCTTTTCCAATAACTCTAGCTGCATCGAGATCTCAAACAGCTTTTCAGTTCTGGCTCTGGTTACCTTTACTTCTATTTCCATTCTCTCGAAATCCCTTATCAATTCCTCCGAAGTCATTATCATTTTGAGTCTTTCCTTTTGGCTAAGGCGTCAGCCACCACATTGGCTTTCCCTGGATGATAGAGAATCTCACAATAATAGTCCTTGATTAGTTCTAACCATCTCCTCTGGCGTATGTTGAGCTCTTTCTGCGTAAATATATACTTGAGGCTCTTATGGTCTGTGAAAATCTCGCACTTCTCTCCATACAAGTAGTGCCTCCAAATCTTTAAGGCAAAAACTATTGTCGCGAGCTCAAGGTCATGAGTAGGATATCTAATCTCGTATTCCTTCAGTTATCTCAACGCATACGCAATCATTTTACCATGCTCATAAGCACACACCCTAATCCTTTGTGCGACACATCACTATATATCACAAAATCTCCTTTTTTTGTCTGGCAATGCCAACACCGGGGCCGTTACCAACCTTTTCTTTAATTCTTGAAAACTGTTCTCGCAATTTTCCGTCCATTCAAATTTCTCTGTCTTACGAGTAAGTCGTGTCAAAGGGGCTGCGATCTTCGCAAAGTCCTGTACAAATCTGCGATAGTAGCCGGCCAATCCTATGAAACTTCTTACCTCTGTGGGTGTGGTTGGCCTTTCCCAATTTGAGACCACCTCTATCTTGGAGGGGTCGACCAATACTCCTTCTTTATTGATCACATGTCCTAAAAACTGTACTTCATTCCCCCAGAATTCACACTTCGAGAATTTTGCAAATAACTTTTCCTCTCTGAGTATTCCTAGAGCTATCCTCAAATGCTCTGCATGTTCTGCCTCGGTCCTTGAGTAGATTAAAATATCATCGATAAAAACTATCACACACTTGTCCAAGTACTTCTTGAATACTCTATTCATTAAATCCATGAAAGACGCTGGGGTGTTGGTTAATCCAAAGGACATTACCAAGAACTCATAGTGCCCATACCTTGTACGGAACGCGGTCTTGGGAATATCTTCGGGTTTAATCTTTAGTTGGTGATATCCAGTTCTCAGGTCAATCTTGGAAAAATAAACAGCATCCTTTAGCTGGTCGAACAGATCGTCTATTCTAGGTAACGGATACATGTTCTTTATGGTTAGCTTGTTCAACTCTCGGTAGTCGATGCACAGCCTCATGCTCCCATCTTTCTTCTTAACAAATAACACTGGTGCTCCCCACGGAGACACACTGGGTCTTATCATACCCTTATCCAAAAGTTCCTGCAATTGGGTAGCTAATTCTTTCATTTCTAATGGGGCTAACCGGTAAGGTGCCTTTGAAACTGGCGTCGTCCCTGGGGCCAACTCAATAGCAAATTCAATCACTCTATCGGGTGGTAATCACGGAAGGTCTTGTGGGAATACATCTTTAAATTCGTTGACTACCGGAATATCTTGCAAGTTTGGCACCTCTTTCTGTGTGTCCACCACATAGGCTAGGTAAGCCTCATTTCCTTTTTGTAGCATCTTATTGGCCTAGGCCATGGTCAAAAATTTATGTGTCTGCCTCTTTCCTCTAAATATGACTTCTTTCTTCCCTGGGATATTCAACTTAACTTTCTTCCCCTTACAGTCTATCTGAGCATCATTGTTAGATAGCCAGTCCATTCCCAAAATTACATCAAACTCCCCTAATTTAAAAGGAATCAGATCAACACTAAAAGATTGTTCTCCTATGCCTAACTCACAAGCGGGGTGAATCTGGTTAACAGGAATAATTTCATGGTTAGCTATTTCCACTTGTAAGGGTTTTATCAAGGGTTCAGCCTTAAGTCTTAATTTATGCGCAAAGTCCTTTGATATAAAAGATTTAGTTGCTCCAGAATCAAATAAAACATTTGCACTGATTGAATTTAGAGAAAGGGTACCTTCTATCACATCTGAGTCTTTCATAGCATCTTGGACTGTCATGTTGAAAGTCCTCGCAGTAGGTGGCTTATTGGAGGCAGCTATGCTTGCTCCTGAAGCTGCTGGTTTGTTCATTGGGCATTCCCTCTTCCAATGACCCGGGCGTCCACACTGATGACAAGTGGTGGTTGGAATGATGGCAGGGGCTGACGAAGGGCATTTGTGGGAATAGTGGCCCACTTGTCCACACTTAAAGCAGGTTACTGGCTTTCCCTTACACTCCCCAGAATGCATCCTTCCACAAGTGTTACAGGCTGGCAATGGGGGTCGAGACTGGTTGGAATAGGACATTCTTGACTTCTGGCCGCTCTGGCTCATATTCATACTCATTGGCCGCTTAAACCTAGTGTTCCTTCCCGGTAGGGATACTGCTCCTCGATTAAATCTAGTTGGGAAGCTCTTTCCTGCGGAACCTCCGCCCATGCTCATACTTTTTCTCTTTATTCCCTTCTTCTCTCTTTCCTTCTGCATCTGTTCACTTCCGGCTTCTACAATTATTGCCTTTTGCACCAAAGTGGCATAATCAGTAAGCTCAAGGATTGCCACCCTATTCTGAATCCACGGTTTCAGTCCCTGCTGAAACCTCCTAGCTTTCTTTTCCTCGGTGCTCACAAACTCCGGCACAAACCTTGATAACTCAGTAAATTTCGCTTCGTACTCTGCTACAGATAAGTTATTCTGCTTTAGCTCCAAGAACTTGAGCTCCGTCTGGTTTTCCATAAACCTCGGGAAATATTTTCCCAGAAACAACTGACTGAATCTCTCCCAGGTTTAATAGCATCTGTCTCCATGTTTTTCTTGGCCTCCCACCAGTAGTTGGCCTCTCCTTTCAGAAGGTAGGTAGCAAATACAGTCTTCTGTGCTTCATCGGTACTCAGAATCTCAAAGGATTTCTCCATTTCCTTTAACCATGCCCTTGCCTCAACTGGGTCGGCTGATCCATGAAACTCAGGGGGCTTAAGGGACTTGAAAGCCCTGAAAGAGTTTGCCACAATATTGTTATTTCCTTGAGGGGGTGGGTTGGGTTGACGTTCCAAGTTCTGCCTTAGTAGTTACATGAACAGCCTCATGGGATCCATGCCTGGGTTTGGTACTGGTTGCTCAACCTCAGTTTCTCCTTCTTCAGCCTCTATCTCAAATCCTTCAACATCAAATGTTTCCTCCTCCTCTTCATACAGGGAGTCATCCTGTTCAACATAATCCTCATCTTCCTCTTCACTGTGTTCTTAGTTCCTACCGTCCTGGTTATGGCTTCCCTGGTCCTCAGATCTAGGCTTCGCCCTAGTTCCAATCTTTCTTGGCGGCATGATACTGATTATTTTTTGGGAAATTCAACGTTAGGTCACAATCATACATTAAATTGTGCCTTGCACAGCTCTATAATGGGGAGAATGTATCTCGGAATTCTATTATATTATGACAGTTCTAATAAGAAGTGCAGTAATAATAATGATAAAAACAGTGATCTCGTCACTAAGGAACTGAACTAAAAGGAAACAAATATATACATAATGCAGGAAATACATAGTTTGATCTGATCAAAAGTACAACAGTTCTACAGCCATCTGTCCAAAAGTGATACACAAGAGTCTAACTATCTAGTCAGAGAAAGGGATACTATATACAAGTCAACTATCTCGGAAAATTGGCTCTTACTATGGCCTCGACTAACTAGACGACTAGACTACCCCATCACCGGTCCTGAATCACACACCGGAGCGGGTCAGCTCCCACACCCTTTCCATCGCACGACGGAAGATGTAGTCAGCCTGCCTCCTAGAAATCCTGCCGTGCCTATCCCCCTAGAGTGATCGGAGTCTCGCACGGGCCGTGAGCTCTATCCCCATCAGCTCCCTCCTCAAGGATCGGGGTATAGTAGCCCTAGTCTCATAAGCTCGGGCGCGCCTACCCGCCCTCTCCGCATCCAACTCCCTCCTGACCTCATCCAGCCGGGCCTCAGCAACAGCCACTCGGGTCCTCAGTACATCCTAAACATAGCCGTGAGCTAACAAAGACTGCCTATGGGCAGGGTCGAGAGGTGGTGAATCCGGAGCCCCTGGGGATGCCTCCTCGGTCTGCCTAGGCTCGGGAGTATGGGTCTCTGAGCTGTCATCATAGGGTCTCCAAGATAATGGTGGAGGGGTAGGAGCTCTGACCACCGGGAGTGAGGGTAAAGGGGTACCAGTGTACTCTACCATAGCTCCGACATGCTCCTCAGCCACTAGGACCTCATCCGGGTCCTCCTCATCTGAACTCGCAATAATCTCCGTCTCTGACTCCTCTGAGGGGTCCTCCTTCTCCTCCTCCATCTCAGGCTCCTCCTGATCCTCGGCATCTAGCAGTGCCTCATCAAGCTCGCGCTCGAACATCTCCGGGTCCTCTATCTCATGTGCCTACACATTAAACGAGCTAAGTTACTATCCTGAAACCTATAAGAGTTCCCGTAAGGGTTTTAACTGTCAGTGCTACTTTAAGTAGTCCGACTATGAACTTGGCAAGAGTTCTTATTATCTTTGTGAGTTTATTATTATATCGTCGCATCATCGCTGAGGTTTATAACGCTTAGCTCTGATACCATTCCTGTAACACCCCCAGATCCGGGGTCGGGGATCCGGGTCGTCATGGTCTTTCTTTCCACAATATCACTTAACTTAATTAATAATAAATAACCTCATGCTGTGACCCCACACTAACACACACCACAACACGTTATAGTCTCAGAGATGAAATTAAAATAAGTACAAGTCCTTGAATCCACAATTTAAAAGTTATTACAACCCAAAATGATTACTTGATAAGTTTACAGTTAATTGCCATTATCTGCCACAAGTTATAATTATACATAATTGATTCCCAAAAGTACAATGCCTGATCTACAAAAAGATCTACCTCTGCAGCTATAGCAGCTACGATATCAAGGGGAAGACGCGAGACGCTTCCCACGCGCTTGCGCTGGGTCTGCTTGAGTCTGGCCATCTTTCCTAACTGTTGTTGTGTGATGAAGAAATGAAGCAAGAGTGATCATTACAGCTCGCAAGATAATATATAGTGTAAACAATAATGCAAGTATCTAAATGGATAACTTACTAGAATCCTTTATCAAGTGTAAGGTAATTACTTACTGGATATAAGCTTAAAGGAAGATGAAGTTACCAATTACTTCACTATACTTATACCATTTTTACAAAACTACTTGAACTACCACTGTTCAAAGTATAATAAGTTTCAAAAGTTCGTCCCATAGATGAGACCACAAGTTAAGACTTGAATAGATTCAATCTTTGAAATATTTTTAAAGGAAATGAAGTTACGAGATACTTCATTCGATGGAAACACCATTATAACTGTTTGACCCTGTCAATGCTTCGGCAACCACCCATTCGTAGCCTTTCGATCGAAATGCTCCGGGTAGTGTTGCAGAAATATCCAACTGGATGATGAACTCATTACGGGAGTTTGCCGCGCCAGGAAGACCACTTACGATGATCAGTCGCAGTAGTGCAACCCCGCCATTTTTTACATGTAGAGGAGAACCTGTCGGATTTACTTGTCAACCGAACACTGGACTCCTAAGGAATGGACCGTCTTAGCGGAACTTCCAGGCCATTTGGGCCAATATAATAAGGCTGGGCCGGCGCCACTCGACCGCTTACGCCACTCCTAGTTCAGATGAAATCCATGACTCTGAAACGTAAAGCTCGTCCCCCCTTTCCCCAAGTAGAAACTTGTTGATACGGCTCATCCAAGAAGTCGTATCTAGTTGGAAAGGAAAACTCACCGATATTTCCCAGGCGATGCCTGTTAATGGATTAACTTGTTCCAAGAATTTTACTTCCCGAGTGTTGGGTAAGTAATCAAAAACTCTTTTATCAAAATAGCAACATTGTTGCGAATATAAAACACACCACAGAGCCGGATCCCTCAGGTTTTGAGCGAGTATTTAGATCCCCTTCGAAAGGAGGATCTTAAATATAAAAATGAGTTTTGGGATCCGCCCCAACTTTTAAAATCATTTTGAAGACTCGAAAACATTTTAAAGAATGTTTAGAGTAACGCTGATTTAATAAAATAAATCAGTCCCGATATGTTAGAAAGTATCTGAATATTATTATTTAAATAATATTCCCATAAAGGATAATCTTTATAAAAAAATAAAGTAGAAGTTTTAAAAACTCATCCTTGAAATGAATAATAATTAACCAAAGATATACTTATATGAAAGTACGATCTTTATTTGAATAATCGAAAATAAGTTTGATTATCGAAACATTATTCTTTAATAAAATAAAGAATGTTATTTAGTAAATAAGCGGAGTCATAAGTCCTCGAATGAATATTCAAAAATAATATTCATTAAATAAAATGAACGGAGTCATATGTCCTCGTATGAATATTCAAAATAATATTAATTAATATGAATAAACGGAATCATAAGCCCTTTGAATGAATATTCAAAATAATATTCATTAATAAAAATAAAGTTATCGAATAAACCTTATTCGATTAATAGTTTTGAAAACTTTATCTATATATATATATATAAATATATATAATATACTCGGGAACATCGACTCCCGGTTTTAGAAAATGTTCACCTTTGGGTCCCCTATACTAAGGGTATACGCAGTTACTGTTTATCTCTAGCATAGGTATTATGCAACTATAAGCATTTGAATCAATAGATAGATATCAAGATTACGAAACAGACATGCATATATCCCATATCAGCATGCTCCAATATATCGCAAAATTTGCTAATTAACCATCATGCATCTATCACAAGATAATGCATATACATATATTCATCACAACAACAGTATAACGGGTAGAAAACTTGCTTGAGCGACTGGGGGTGGGAAAAGTCCTGGGACGAGTCTGGTAACCTATAAACATCATATATGTTGGAATTAAACCAAAGTCGCTTAAGAATCTATACTTTAACCAATTAGACCCTAACGTTCGCTTTTGCGCTTAACGATTCACTTAAGTCGCTCGAGTACCCTCGGCTCCACCATTTTTAATAAATTAACCATTAAGAGTTTAAAGGCGATTCTTTCGCGAGTACCCTACCAACTGTCTAATCCACTTGAAATAATTGTTTCATAATCCAATTAGTCATTTAAGATCCTTAACCAATGTTTCAAAATAAGGCGAGGGATAATGGTTCTTTCGCGAAATGCCGTTACTTAAAACGGTCGTTTCTCCTAAACCGTACATCGGATTCAAGCGAACCACATATCAAAACGAAACTCGTAACATGAACTATCTAATCATAGCAATGGTCAAAACCTAACAGTGAGTTCTCTGGTCCTGATGTTAAGAACAAAAACAGTCTAAAGTAAATCGGGAATTACGACGGCTATGTTTACGCGATTACCAAATTTTATCCTACTTCAAATCAACCACAAATCAACCATACAACCAAACTCCATCCATACAATACTACAACAGCCCCAACACCTCAAGTTTCCCAATTTATATTATTCTCAAACATGAACTAAAACTATACTTAAGTTCATTAACCAATAATCCAAGATTTACAACTCCAAACTCATTACAAAACCAACCACACTCTAAGTCTACAAGAATCATGCTTCTCATGAACCATAACAAACACAAAAACTCTAAATATACAAAAGTAGGGCTAGGGTATGAGATTATACCTTCCTTGGTGAGTAAAAGTAACTAAGGAGCTTGGAATCACCCTTGAAAGTCCTTACCAAAGCTTAATCTAACCAAAAACACAAGATCAAACAATTTAAATTTCTTGAAAACACTATTCACTCTCTTCTTAAATGATTTATTGAAAGAGATTGTGAAGGAATTTGGAGCTTAAACTCCTAGGATAGCCATAACTAATCATAAGGAACCTTGGATAATTACCTTGCAATTTAACAATGGTTGGATCTTTGATTTTGAATTTTCTTCTTTGAAAAAAAGGAAGAAGTCGAGAGCTTCTTGTTGGAAATGAAGGTCAACTTTGTGTTTTTGTGTTATGAATTGTTTTGTTGGTTGTTTTGCCTTTTGTTTTGCTAAATTACCTTTTAACCATGGTAAATTTTGTGTGGTTCACAATCAACCAACAACACACTTCTTTTTGTCATGCTTAGGTCATCATTCTTATTTCATCTTCCCACACTTGTCCTCTTCTTGTTGGTTTGATGACATCATCATCACTAACCTCCTTGATTAACTCCTAATTACTTGCCTAATGACCACTGATCTGTTATACGGTTCGCTTAACTTTCATTCTCGTTTATCGTTTGAGGGATCATACCCGGGATCTTATTACTTAGGTTCCCTTAACCTTTCTCAATACATTATATTCCTTTTATGATCCTCTCTTATAATCCTTGAATTAAAATCCTTTTAATCATGTTACCTTATACACAATTCTTTCTGTGTCTGGTGGATTTTCGGGAAAAATTAAAGTGTTCGAATTTGGATTCTGATGATCTTTACATACACTTATATACCATATAGAGTGCTAATAAGATCTCAGAATATCAATAAAAGATCTGCTACATAGTGTGCCATGAAACGTTTTCTTATTCAGCATAATCAGCAAAAACACTATTCATAAGGGTTAGAAAAAGTTCAAAAATTTTGGGGTTATTACAGTCTCCCCTCCTTAAAAGGATTCCGTCCCGGAATCAAATAGAAAACAAATGGGGGTATTTTTCTAGCATTGCGCTCTCTAGTTCCAAAGTTGATTCTTCCATAGCACTCTGATTAGCTTGATCACTTTGTTCCGAAGCACCTGCTCCTTCTTATCCATAATCTTTACTGGTTTTTCCACGTAAGTCAGATCTGGTTGCATATGTACCTGCTCGTACTCCACTATGTGTTTGGCATCCCGATGATACTTCCTTAGCATTGACACATGGAACACATTGTGAACTTGTTGTAGGTTCGGGGGTAAGGCTAGCTCGTAAGCCAACTTCCCAATCCGTCTTAGTATCTCAAAAGGTCCAACGTATCTTGGGCTTAGTTTCCCTTTCTTTCCGAACCTCATTAATCCCTTCCAAGGGGATACTTTTAGCAGTACTAAGTCCCCTACTTCATACTCCTTGTCCTTTCGGGCTAGGTCTGCATATTTCTTCTGTCTGTCTTGGGCTGCTACCAGCCATCCTCTGATGAGATCCACTATGTCTTTGGTCCTTTGGACCACTTCGGGTCCAAGCATCTTCCGCTCTCCTACTTCATCCCAGTATAAGGGAGATCGACACCTTCTTCCGTACAGGGCCTCATAAGGCGACATTCCGATGCTAGAGTTGTTTCTCCCCTGTATTACCCTCAGAAAAAGTGTGTTCAACAGTAGTCTTCCTTGGTTCCCCCTCTTTCTCCTTTTGCTTTTCTTCTTCATCTACAACTTCAGCTTCTTCATCTTTTGCTTTTTCAGCATCTACAACTTTTCCAGACCTTAAGGTGACAGCTTTGACTTGCTCCTTAGCTTCCTTCCTGCCTGGCACTTCAGTATCGCTGGGAAGTGTGCCAGGTTGACGATTGAGCAAGGCATTGGCTATTTGTCCAATTTGATTTTCTAAGGTCTTGATAGAAACAGCCTAACTTTTGCACAACAGCTTTAACTCTTCAAAATCAGCACTTGAAGGTGGAGCAGCACTTCCTTGTTGAGAATATGATTGCCTTTGAGCATATTGCTGAGGTTGCTGGAATCCAGGTGGATTAAACTGTTTACTTGCAGCTTGCTGATATGGTTGCTGAACAGCATTCTGATTATTGCTCTAGCTGAAATTGGGATGATTTCTGTTATTAGGATGATAAGTAGCTGACACAGGCTGCTGCGGTCGCTGATAATTGTTCACATACTGAATAGATTCATTAACAAGAGAACACTGATTTGTAGCATGAGAGCCTTCACAAAGCTCATAGACAATAGCTATTTGATTGACTCCATAGTTGGCTAAAGAATCGACCTTCATAGACAACGCTTGGAGCTGTGCTGCAATAGCTATAGCTGCATCAACTTCCAGAATACCTGCTACCTTCCCAGGCATCATCCTTTGAGTTGGGTTTTGATACTCGTTTGCAGCCATAGTTTCACTAAGATTATAGGCCTCAGTATAGCTTTTGGCCCACAAGGCGCCTCCAGAAGCTGCATCGAGCATGGGCCGCGATTGGGCCCCCAAACCATTGTAGAACCCATTGATCACCATCTAGTCAGGCATACCATGATGTGGACACTTTCTCAACATCTCCTTGTAGCACTCCCAAGCTTCACACATAGATTCTCCTTGTTGCTGCGCAAACTGAGTAAGAGCACTCCTCATAGCTGCAGTCTTGGCCATTGGATAGAACTTCACCAGAAACTTTTGCGCAAGATCTTCCCAAGTAATGATGGACCCAGCTGGTAAAGAATGTAACCAGTCCTTAGCTTTGTCCCTCAAAGAGAATGGGAAAAGCCTCAGCTTGATAGCCTCATCAGTAACACCATTATATTTGAAAGTACTACAGATCTCGACAAAATTTTTGATATGCATGTTGGGATCTTCAGTTGCAGCACCTCCGAAAGAAACAGAATTCTGCACCATCTGAATAGTGCCCGACTTGATTTCAAAAGTGTTGGCCTGAATAGCCGGATGAATGATGCTTGACTGAATGTCATCAATTTTAGGCCGAGAAAAGTCCATAAGAGCTGGATCAGCTGGAACTATATGATTACCCATTGTTACAGGTTCTTTCTTTTCACTCTCTTTATCCGAATCTTCAAAAACTATCTTCTCCGAAAAGTCAAGAGCTGTATCTGTCTCCTCAGTCGTATCTAGATTTCTCTTGCGGGTGCAAGAACGTGTTTGCATAAACGCTCGCTAGAGTACCTGAAACACAATCGGGAGCAGTAAGTAACAAGTCTTAATCAATGAATCTTAATGACCACTGATGGCAAGTACATAAACTATACAAATTAACACCGAGTCCCCGGCAGCGGCGCCAAAAACTTGTTAGGCACAAAGCATGCGTTAAATAAATCACGCAAGTATACGCGTTCGCAAGTAATATAGAATGATATCTAGTTCGTTCCCACAGAGACTATGATTATTTATATTTAATTAACACTTACTCACCAATGTATGATTACTCTTCAATGTCAAGACAATAACAATTAAAGTTGATTAACTAATATTAACTATGAGATTTAAACACTTAAATTATCAATATTAAACACACATGATATCATAACTTCATTACTACTTCATTCAATAGTTATTGTTATTACCCTTAGCATGTAATAGTGATGATATTAATCGAACAACACGAAACTGATAAACACCAACTTTCATTGTACGAATACTATTCTACCAAGCATCCATAATTAAGATAGAAGTTGAATAGGCATCAATTATGTTGAGACCCTATATATCTACAGAATTTGACAACATAACGATTTAAGCGCAAGTTATTCATTATGATTACACTGGGCAAGTAAAACGGTTAGAGTTACCCACAAATCATGCATACAATACATGAACCTATGCTAGCATGGCAAGTTCTAAATCTCAAGATTCACTATCGCTTCACAAGAGATTAACACGCTATCTTATATGTTCGCGATGCACATAAGACGAATAAGCACAACCTATGCTAGATATCATACAATCACCACATACCAAGGTATTAAACAATTAACTAAAGAAATCCATAGTAAATCTGTTATGACCCCATGATCACGATTAGCCCATGACAGAACTCATCGTCACCATGGGTTCATATGAAAACATGATAATAACACAACGATATAAACTAATAAAAATACTTAATAAAAACAGAGTACGTCACAAGAGTATTAAGGTTCAAAGAGTAAAGAAAACTAGCATCCACTGTTACAACGAGTTAAAAGAATCACAAGATAAACGTATGCTTCCACTTCTTCGTTGTTGCGTGCTAAAACGGTCTTCTTAATCTTCTCTCCTTGTTACTTGTTTTTCAAAACGTCTCCCAGGATTACTTATATAAGAGTCCATAAGAAACAGCAGTCACAGAAGCCCAATAAAACTCAAATTATAAATTCAGAATCTGACTTTAGGAACCCAGGCGGCCGCCTCCTCCTTCCAGGAGAGCGCCTGCAACCAGGCGGTCGCCTGCTCCTTCCAGGCGGGCGCCTGCAAGCCTACTGGAAAATTCCAATTTCTGCTTCTGTTTTTGCTGAATTCTTCGCACAACTCCCCGCAACTGATCCCAAGTACTTCCCTTAGCTTATTTTGATGACATCTTCCTAACTAAGCAAGTTGTACCCTGAAATGAAAAAAACACTCGAAAGCGCGTTAAATACACCAAAACTCGAGTTTAAAACACCAATTCAAGCCGTTATGAAACGCTCTAAGTGGTATAAAATGCCGCTTATCACCCTTGATCAACATGATGACAACACCAGTGAAGATGCAGACAGCTGGATGAAGACATACAAGGATTACTTGCAATTTGGAACAATTCCAACCAACAACAATGAAGCAAGGATTCTCAGGATGAAGGCGTCAAGGTTTACAATTATAGATGGAGAACTATTCAAAAAATCTTCCACGGGGCTGCTATAGAGATGTCTGAAAAAGCATGAGGAAGACATGGTGCTAAGGGATGCACACGAAGGAGAATGTGGGAATCACACTAATGGAAGAAACCTGTCTTTAAAAATTTTACGCTTGGGTTATTATTGGATGACACTGAGACAGGATGCCCTAGACTATGCAAAAAGATGTGATGCCTACCAACGACATGCGCCTGTCATACATCAACCGTCTGAGCATCTTAACATGTCCATTCCATCTTGGCCTTTCATGAAGTGGGGAATGAATATCGTGGGGAAGTGGCCTTTCATGAAGTTGGGAATGGATATCTTAACCTATGTGTTAAGAAACACATAGGTTTTTCCTACGATGTCCATTCCATTTTGGCCTTTCATCTTAACATGAAGTTCTTATGTGAACTCGCACCAGGACAGAAGGTGTTCATATTGGCCATGACTGATTATTTCTCAAAGTGGATTGAAGCGGAGGCGTTCAAGCAAGTGACGTCAAAAGAAGTAATTTCATTCATTAAAAGAAACATTCTTTGCAAGTTTGGTGTACCATCCGAGATTGTTTGTGATAATGGGTCGCAGTTCATAAGTGATAAGACTGAAATATTTTGTAAACGTTGGAACATCAGTCTGATTAAATCAACATCAAGATATCCCCAAGCCAATGGACAAGCTAAATCAAGCAACAAAATCATAATCAACCTTTTATAGAGACGATTGACGACATGCAAAGAAAGGTGGGCTGAAGAATTGCCTTGGGTGTTGTGGTCGGATAGGACAACTCCAAAGATGTCTACAAGACATACACCATACAGTCTAGTCTATGGCACCGAAGCTATGTTACCAACAAAGGTCATGATACCAACAGCAAGGTACGGACTCTTGATGAGTGACATGAAAAACACAGAGTTATCACACGACAAAGACACTGTGGATACGGGAAATGGAAAAAATTCAGTTAGTTTCCTATCAATAAAGGGTGGTTAATACTTACAACAAGCATGTTCATATAAGAACTTTCTGTGTTGGCGATATGGTGTTAAGAAAAACGTTCCAAAACACAGTGGATGTGACGGCAGGGAAGTTTGCCGACACTTGGGAAGGCCCTTACTTTATAGATGTTGTCGTAGGACGTGGGGCTTATCGGTTGTCAACCATGGACGAGACACAAGTACCAAGAAACTGGAACGCTCTGCATCTAAAACTTTATCATGTGTAAAGATTTATATCTCATCTTTTTAAGTTTCTTCTCTTAGAAGTCGTCAATCAATAAGTCGATTAGGACATAGTTAGATGTTGGTAGTTACTTATGTTTAGCATGATGTTACTTGCTATTTGTCATTATTTGCTTTCGATGAATTATCTATGAAGGATCGATTTTGTTCTTAACTTGCTGTGAGCTACTTTACAATACGATATGATTATCCCTACATTATCAAGTTGTTAGTATAAATTACGAATTAAATTAATATACATATGAGACTATGTTTATACGTTATTTTTAGTCATGCATTTCTATCTCTTTAAGATCCAACAATATTGTTAAACATGCATATATAAAGATAAAATTCACAAAGGGCTGATCACCCAATTACGAATTTTGCTACTTTACAATTGCGATAAACACTTAACGCATATAATTGACGAAAGACTACAATGACGGTGATTATGACGAAACAATAATTACATACATTTCTAACGTTCTAGAAATTTATATAATTACTTGGTGAGTTTCAAGAAGAAATAAGGCCTTTTAACCATCCTACGTGTTCATGCACCAACGTATGTCGACAAAGTGACGTAAGTTGACAATGATACAAAACATATTAATAACAAAATTACGAATTTTTGACAATTGACTATGGAAACATACCTTAACATTTACAATTACATTTGAAAGAAAATTTTACATACAACGATGAGTAAAAAGTCTTACTTGACGACAACTTAGAATAATTCTTCCTTCTAAGGAATTGTTTGAGTAAATCTAGCAAATTAGTAATCATACGTACAAGTATCTACGAAGCGCTATCAGATATATACATATGACGTCAACGATAACTATGATTAACACCAAGCAACATGATCGAAATGAAAAGATAGGAATAATTACAATCCAAAGGCATTAAAATTACGATTAATATTCAGTAAATTAAATCAAAATCCCCCGCCTTAACGAAAAAATAAGGATCCATTGTAGCAAGGCAAAAACCAAAGTACGAAACAAGAAGTTTTTAACTGAAACAAAAAAATGATAGTAAATCACTCATCATCAGGGTTATCGCCTTTGGGGGACTTCATCTCTACGTCTTCATTGGGGGTTTCAAATTCATCCAATGGGAAGGCGTCATCAGGGAAGTATTTGTTGTAAATCTTGACAGTCTCAAGCACGTCCCAAGTCTTCCATTCCCCCCTGTGAAACTCCAACATAGTGTCAACTCTCGTTCTCATAATCTGCTGATACATTATCTTCTCAGCATCAGAACGCATGTCACGTTCAAGAGACTGAACTTTGGTGGCAAACTCGTCAAACTCCTTCTGAAGATCGTTCATACTAGCTAGCATCTCCTTGGAAAGGTTCTCTGCATCTTCCAACCTTTTGACGCAAGACTTATGCTCCTCCTCGAGCTCTTTGGCCATTTGCATTTTGTGATTGTAGACTTCAGAGCAACCAACACACTTTGGAGTGTCTACACGGAGCAGGGAAAAGCATACATCAATAAATATTAACAAAGAACATTGTACAAAGAACAAGAAAATGAGGAACGCACGTAAAAAAGGAAAAGTTAGGCTTACATGGAAGGGATAACCAGTATTACATATAGGACGTCCGAGATAATTGGGCCACAGTCTCTCAGAAACAGGCAAGGACCGAATCTCGTCGACGGTGGCCTTAGTATCGACATCATTATCATCAAACTCAAAATCACAATCTACATAAATAAACGATGCATGAGTACAAAAAGCGTTATAACAAATCGAGCCTATGACAAGTACATCTAGTTACATAAGGGTGAAAATCGAGTAAAGATGACAAGAATAAAATAGATATGAATGACATGAGTTGCATGACATGAACATTATGTCGAATAGAAAAGTACAATGAGTGAAGTATATGCAAAAAAGCTTTAAGAATCGTACCCATATTATTCCAGTGTTCCAGAAGATAAGCAGCTTCTTCACCCAGAGTCTTCTTCTCAGCAAAAACGTAATCTTTCTTCCAATTCCTATCATTGACAGTTTCATTGTTGAGAATCAGGGGGTCCTCGGTGTCTTTGTTTGTAAAGCCAATTCTACAATTACTGAAGTTCTTGAGACTATAGGAATACTTCACGACATCGACATCAATATTCAATTTATGTTTTTCTTCAATAGCGTCCAGACAAGCCAAAACCCTCCATGTGAATGGAATCAATTGCCCTGGAGATACGTTCAATGCAGTCAACACGCCAGAAATAAACTTGGAAAAAGGGAAACCAAGTCCAATATCAAATGGACAGTAATAAAAACATACTCATCCCTTCTTGAACGAATCGGCTGAACAGTTGAATCGGGAACAATGATGTTAACGTCAGTGTGAAAGAGTAGCTTCATCTCCTCGAATCGTTCTGATTTGATCAAACTGGGCTGACTGTCGCGGGTGTCAAAAAGATTGGTCATAACCCAATTAGGGTTTGCGAGTGAAGTTTTGGGGGATTCGCTGTGACTTTCAGAGCTACGAGCAGACTTTTTGGCCATCATTGTGGGAGGAAAAGTAGATTGATTTTGTGACAAAAGTAGGAGGAGAATTGAAAAGGCGTGGTAAATAGATACGCAAGAAATGGACTGTGGGAGTGTAAATAGGGAAGTGGAAGAGTGAAGATAAACACGGGAGATGGTTTCTTGGAGATGAAAAGCCAATGTATGATTACCCTCTGTGGACACAGAGTTACGTTTTTGTATTTTAAGGGATCTTGTGTGTGTATTTTCGGTAAAACTTTAGAGGTCAAAGTGTTACAAGTCAAAAAGTGTATAAACCAGAGGTTGAT
The DNA here is from genome assembly GCF_009905375.1 of Apium graveolens. Lineage (NCBI taxonomy): Eukaryota > Viridiplantae > Streptophyta > Magnoliopsida > Apiales > Apiaceae > Apium > Apium graveolens. The sequence goes on from NC_133654.1 coordinate 240,584,896, forward strand.
TCTACCTTGGCGACGCGAACGTCTATATTGTGCATCATTTCTACTCCACTGCTTTGCATTAGCACTTTGTTACTTGGAGATCAGTTTGGAGCTCCAATGTATCACGAGATTATACATTAACGGGGCTCTTAGTCTCTCTATATGATTTTCTGACACGACATCTGCATTAAAGGGGCTCTTAGTCTCTATAACTTTCTGAACATGGAGTTGCAATTATCTGACCGATGTATGTTCAAATCTCAATCAAAGAAAACAAATATTTAAACAATCTTGCGATTACTTTCAATTCATTTACCTAAATAAAACCGAACATAAGTGATTTGCAAAACCTAAGAAGCGGATGAGGAGTTGCAGATGTTCGATGTGGTGCACGAGGACGACCTTGATGAAGAATATCTTTTTGACCTGTTTTAAGTTGTTATCCTCTATTGTCATGATCAGCTGTTTAGTACATTTCTGTGGAAAGTTGAATAAAAGTTGAATGTTTTAATTTTTATTCAGAAAAACAAAATTGTAAAAAAAATTTACAGAACTATAACTATATGCACCTTAAAATGCGTGTCGGACACTCTCTAAAAAATGTAAATAATTGAAAGGGACGGACGGAGTATTTCTGTTGTTCAGTTTTAGTTCCTGTCTGTCTGCTGTCGCCTGTATTTTCAGTTCGAGTTAGCCTTGATGCTGTAGTTTGTTCTAGTTGTTTGTTTCCAGTTGCTTTGTATTCTCTTCCTACTATAATTGAAATTATATTAATGAATTACTGTTAAAAAAAAAACAGATGAGAATACATCAGAGACTTGCACAATTTTTATTAATCCTTCATTTAGTGTACCGTGCAGACCATATTTATAAGAATTCCCAAGCAGAAAGAGAGAGAACAGATGTTCCTTTCCAGCCAAGGATTAAACTTTTCCCGTCCATCTTTAGTGAACAAGAAGCCTCACAATTGAAGTTCTTGGCCACCAAGCTTGCTTGATACAAGGATGATCTGCTCAGTTCCTTCTGCACCATGTTAAACTGACCAAAAAATTGGACCCAAACATTGTTCTTCACTTGTCGAACTATTCTTTCCTTTCCCTCAGCAGCCACTATGTTTTGGATACCATGACCAAACATGAGTTCTGCAGTGAATCTATCTGGATCATCAGGATCCATGTATTCCCCAAAGCAGTCCAAATATGCACCAAAGAAGAAAAGTGCCTCAACAAATCGATTCACAAACATCGGTGAATTATGGTTTACCTCCGTTTCACTTACAACCATTACAGAAGGATTGATAGTCCTGATCACCTCCATCAAATATTCAAGCCTATCTTGCTGGCTGATCAATGTCCACAAGAAGTATGGAGAGTACACAGCAGCAACTTCATTGATGTCTAACTCAAAGAGGTTTTCATTAAGATCTAGTATGTCATCTACGGTAATTACATGGAAAGAGAAGGACAAATTCATGGACTTGGCAAAATTAGCCAGCCGTTTACCTGTTTCTGTCGTTATAGTGTTCAATTTAGTTCCAACTGCAGTTATCCTCAGGTGCTCAACAGGACATACTTGTCGACTTGCTAGATCCTGTATGAAAACTGAACAATGAGTTCCGTACTGTATGTCAAGATCAATTATATTGATTCTTTTTGCTTGAGATACGTTTTCTAATATTGCTTGAATTCCAGTGAATTGCATAATCTGACAGAAGGGCATCCGTTGGTGAAGTGAAAGGCTGGTGGTGGTGCTTGGGTTCATTATATCTTTCTCAAACTGAAGCGAAACCATCTCTGGTGTTGTCATCCCCATTTCCTGGTCAATTTTCTCACGAAGAGCTGCAGAGAAGTAGTACACTAATCTTTGAATAGGGTTCCCTTTATTAGAAGAGTACTCGTTACAGTGGTTAAGAAGGCTTCTTGCATGCTCGTACTGCTGCTCTCCTATTTTCTCAGCTGACAATAGAAGTTTCTGTACAATAAGTTCAGCATCTCCAGTCTTGTCATCATGAAGGTCATGGTTAAGCTCTGAAAAACCGTCAGCTCTTTGGGATCTGGACTTGATGAATTTTTCTCCTGCCAACCGTATGATTTCATTCACAGATTGACCACCCACCTTAGAGCATGCAATATCAGAACCAGACGCCTTAACTTTTGCAGAATTCTGTTCTTCTAAGTTGCTTCTGCAGTTGTTTAAAACTCTGAATGATGATAAAGTCCGTGATGTTTCTTCCTCTTCAGGCACAAAGAGTTCCAACATCTCCGAGTGGATGTTTCTAAGCTTTGTACACTCTTCTTGACTTAACTGGAATGGAGAAGGTTCGGAAGGGCCATCATCGAAACACAACTCTTCGAATCTCTCAAACCCGGGAAAGAATGTCATCTGCTTCTTCTCATGAGATGTGTGGTTTTCAGAAATTCGAGACTGCTCTCCAACATTCTCCACGGGACGGTAAAAACACTGATTATCAGGAGATCCACTACGATCAAGATGATAAAATGGTAACATTTCTTCAAGTAAAGCTGACAGAGGAGGTCACAATTAAAATATAGATGTATGTACTCAAGATAGTTATGCAGATAAACCTAATTATACTTGTACAAGCAGCAGTAGTGCAATCAGATTATGGTGAAGATATTATAAATTAGCATGCCATTTATACAGAAACTTGTGTCGACAAGGCGATATAATACAAGACTGACCGGATGCAAAAATTCTACCCTCATGAGTCATACACTTGAATCCAGTGTTAAAGTATAAATTAAACATGGCAGGTTGACATTTGAAGATCGCATCTGGCACTTGAGTTGAAGATATCACAACGATATAAACAATCATTATAAGAATATAGAGGGAAACAGCTGCGAAGTTGACATTTTATCGTTTTTATAATTTGCAGACGTATTTTGGACTACCTAAGATCCTTTCCAGAGCATTATCTAGAAGACATATCAGGTCAATTTCTGATAATTTTCTTTACATATCTAGGCACAAGTCAGGAGAAAATAATATTTTCCTCTTCCCATGAAAACTACTATATTTTACTCGTAGACTTTATTAGCTATCACAGTTAATGAGCTGAAAATCAGTTCAAACTCTAAAGAAATTTAACTCTGAAAATGAAAGCAAGAAAGCTGCATGCTACCTTGGTTAGTTCTCTTTGTCTTGTTGGACTGGAGAAAGATCTCTGTTTGAATAGAAAAAATGTGTTTACGAAAGTAAATTCAGTAAACACTTCCAAAACCACAAATCGATATGAGGAACATAGGTACGAGATACATTGACATTATCAAGATCGATCCTCAAACAATCCTGGACCTTTCTAATGCAATGCAGGAAAATGTGCGCGTTAAATGGGGTCTGATTAAGTCTGTCTGTACAATAGTAATCCTTAGTTCCAAAAAGTTTGTAGGGTGTATCTCCTATAACTTCAAATGAATAGAGTTTCTACTTTGGTGGAACTTTGAAGTAGTAATTACTAACTATACCTTTCATTATAAAATAACTAACGTTTTGAACTATCTTCACAGTTACATCTGGTGGCTGATTTTCTTAAGATTTGTCTGCAAAACAGGCTGTGGTCCTACTTAAGTATTCTGTTTTGGCCTTTTAGATTGTCTGCATCATTATGTATAGCAGTATAGGTCAACTAAATTATAAATTCTAAGCAATCTAAGTGTGAAGATCAGAATGTCAACCTCTTACAAATCCGATATTATTATGTATAAACATCACATAGAGATGCTTAACCAACCCGGATAGTTCAAACAAATTTCATTCGACATTGTCATCGTCGCTGTCTTAGATCCATATGGACAAACACATAAATATCCTACTACAAACAGATTTTACATGTCATTTGCTTCCGCAATATTTAACAATATTGCAATCTCATTCACTTCATTTAGTCAAAAACAAAAACTGCAGATAAGTGAAATGCAAAAGCTAAACAAACGATGGGAATACATCAGAGACTTGACCAAAATCTTAATCCTTCATTAAGTGTACAATGCAGACCATCATATTTATGAGAATTCCCAAGCAGAAAGAGAGAGAACAGATGTTCCTTTCCAGCCAAGGATTAAACTTTTCCCGTCTATTTTAAGTGAGCAAGAAGCCTCACAATCAAAGTTCTTAGCCACCAAGCTTGTTTGATACAAGGATGATCTGCTCAGTTCCTTCTGCACCATGTTAAACTGACCGAAAAATTTCTCCCACACATTGTTCTTCACTTGTCGAACTGTTCTTTCCTTTCCCTCAGCAGCTACTATGTTTTGTATACCATGACCAAACATGCATTCTGCAGTGAATCTACCTGGATCATCAGGATCCATGTATTCCCCAATGCAGTCAAAATATGCACCAAAGAAGAAAAGCGCTTCAACAAAACGATTTACAAACATGGGTGAATTATGGTTTACCTCCGTTTCACTAACAACCATCACAGAAGGATTGATATTTCTGATCACCTTCATCAAAAACTCAAGCCTATCTTGCTGGCTGATCAACGTCCACAAGAAGTATGGAGAGTACACAGCAGCAACTTCATTGATGTCCAACTCGAAGAGGTTTTCATGAAGATCTAGTATGTCATCCACGTTAATTACATGGAAAGAGAATGACAAATTCATGGACTTGGCAAAATCAGCCAGCCGGTTCCCTGTTTCTGCCAGTAAAGCGTTCGATTTAGTTCCAACTGCAGTTATCCTCAGGTGCTCAACAGGACATACATGTCGACTTGCAAGATCCTGTATGAAAATTGAACAATGAGTTCCGTACTTTATGTCAAGATCGATTATATGGATTCTTTTTGCTTGAGATACGTTTTCTATTATTGCTTGAGTTCCAGTGAATCGCATCACTTGACCGAAGGGTATCTGTTGGTGAAGTAAAAGGCTGGTGGTGCTTGGGTTCATTCTAGCTCTCTCAAACTCTAGCGGAACCATCTTTGGTGTTGTCATCCCCATTTCCTGGTCAATTTTCTCACGAAGAGCTGCAGAGAAGTAGTACACTAATCTTTGAATAGGGTTCCCTTTATTAGAAGAGTACTCGTTACAGTGGTTAAGGAGGCTTCTTGCATGCTCGTACTGCTGCTCTCCTATTTTCTCAGCTGACAATAGAAGTTTCTGTATAATGAGTTCAGCATCTTCAGTCTTGTCATCATGAAGGTCTTGGCTAAACTCTGAAAAAGCGTCAGCCCTTTGGGATTTGGACTTGATGAACTTTTCTCCTGCCAGCCGTATGATTTCATTCACAGATTGACCATCCACTTTAGAGCATGAAATATCAGAACCAAACACCTTTAGTTTTTCAGACTTTTGTTCTTTTAAGTTGCTTCTGCAGTTGTTTAAAATTCTGAAAGATGATAAAGTTCGTGATGTTTCTTCCTCTTCAGGCGCAAACAGTTCCAACATCTCCGAGTGGATGTTTCTAAGCTTTGCACACTCTACTAGACTTAATTGGAATGGAGAAGGTTCGGAAGGGCCATCATTGAAACACATCTCATCAAATCTCTCAAACCCTGGAAAGAATGGCATCTGCTGCTTCCCATGAGATGTGTGGTTTTCAGATATTCGAGACTGCTCTCCAGCATTCTCCACTGGATGGTTAAAACCCTGATTATCAGGAGATCGACTACTATCAAGATGATAAAATGGTAACATTTCTTCAAGTAAAGCTGACAGAAGAGGTGACCAATAAAATTTAAATCTATGTACTCAGGATAGTTATGCAGATAAACCTTTAATAAACTTGTACAAGCAGTAGTAGTGCAATCAGATTATAATGAAGATTTTATAAATTTGCATGCCATTTATACCAGAAACTTGTGTCGACAAGGCGATCTTATACAAGACTGACCGGTTGCCAAAATTCCACCCTCACGAGTCATCTTGAAACATTAAACATGGCAGGTTGACATTTGAAGATCACATCTGGCACTTAAGTTGAAGATATCACAACGATATAAACAATCATTATAAGAATATATAGGGAAACAGCTGCGAAGTTGACATTTTATCCTATTTATAATATGCAAACGTATTTTGGACTACCTGAGATCCATTCCTGCAGGGCATTATCTTGAAGGCATATTGTAACACCGCCTTCTTTAAATAGAAGGGAGATATTACTTAAAATCCAAAACCTGCAAACAGAGCACTAATATATTTCTAAACAATAATTAAACAGACCGAAATCTCCAAAATAATATTAAATCTCCAAACAGTCTAAACCAATAATATAAATATGAAATCTGCAAATAAATAATTAAGTCTAATTAAAGATAAAATTCTGAAATCCTAATCAACGAATTGGGTAGCTCTTCATCACACAGTCCCAGATCCCCCTAAGCACCTGCCAGAAAAAGAATACGGCATAAGTCAAATGCCCAGTACGGATTTGGAATACAGTTTACAAAACAAAGAGATCAGAAATAAATAATCTGTAATTTATAATAAATCAACAATTCTAAAATAAGTAAGGCTGAAACAACGAGGGGTAAGGATATTTCATACCGAGATCAGAACAGATACAAATACACACATCATAGGGTACCTAATGCGTGCAAGAGAATGGATAACGTGTACGGCATATACAACGTCACCATAAATCAAATCAAAAATCAAACTCTGGGTGCACCCACGTATCCTAAAACAAATATCAAATGCGCAAAAGCTCCTCCCAAGAGCTAACAGAAGGATACGCCGTGACCAATCACACTGTCACGGAAGTGTCATGTCACTGGTGCCGCAATGACATGGCTGTAGTACCCCTACAGCTGGTTAACTCGGTATACCCTAAATCACACTAAGGGTTCAAAATAAATATTCTCGCAAAATTTAAAACTCACCTGAGACAAATGATACAAATTTCCAAAGCAGGTGGGTGTCATAAATAATTTTTGAAAACCGCGTAAACAGATATCTAAATTTTCAAAATCAAATTTTAAAATAATTTTCGGAAGTTAAAACGGTCAAAGCAAATATTAACGGAATGAACAGAAAGTAGAACGGAATGAATCAAATATATATAATGGACAAGAGGGGTAGCGCTGAATAAAAGGGGATAGAATCCGTACCTTGAATAGCGTAAACTATAATACTAACGAAATCCGCAAACGCTCCCTCGCTAAATTTTCGAGCCCCAATCTAATAACAAATTTATAATTTAGTATTAATATAAAATCTTTATATATATTTAACACCAGTGCACGATCCACTATCTAATTAAATAGACAAAACTATTCATCTGGGTATGATTTAGTAATCTTAAACACACGTGTACATTCTTTATTAAACTAATCAGTTCACATTACAATAAAAATAAAATAGTAATAGATAAGGATCGTAATCCAAATATAAAGTATTATAAAATCAAACTAATGTATAACCTTGTGTTCTAGTAGACAAACAATTAAATATTAAAATATAAAAAAAAATGAAACAATCACCACAATATCCGAAACCATCTCACATTTAATTACGGAATTTATGTGATTTAACAGACAAGAAATTCAACTTATATAACTAGATGTATATAACAATAACATTTAATTAAAACACTAGTAATAATATTGTAATAAAATATTACAACAATCCTCTCGACATTAATTTGAACATGACTTAAAACAAATATACATGCTTTGACATCTTTTTGGATCCTGTTGACACACTTAGTAAACCAACATCAAACAAATATAAAATAAATAATATATCAAAATCACACATATGTACTATAAATTGAAATAAGAAAACACATGATGTGCTATATGCATGTGATAACCAGTGTTCTAAAAATCGGTTTAGGCGGCGCCTAGGCGCTAGGCCGTGGTAAAACGCCCCGACTCGGACCTAGGCGGTGATTTAGGCGTTTTTTCAAAAAATCGGGATTAGGCGGGCTAGGCGGTCAAAAATCGGTCCTATGCGGTCTAGGCGGAAAATAATTAAAAAAAATATTTTTTTTACCTTTTAATAATTTAATTCATTAATTTCATAATTTCACACAATATCATGTCAATTTCTAATATAAAGTATTAGTAATAAGTAACAAGTAATCAAATATATTTACTTTCTCACTTAAAATATAAAATTAACATATTATAATTAATTTAAAAGTGTGAATTAAAATATAGTTAATATTGTAAACTCAATAATTAGTACATAACGCATGTCAAATGTGTAGATATTGTTTAATATCATTCTAATTTCTTTTTTCAAACAAATATTTGACATATTGATCATTATATAATTATAAAAATTAAAAATAATATTTATATTCTTTCGATTAATGTTCCGATTAATCGGTCTGATTAATCTCCGACTTGCCGATTAATCTCTCGAAGGTACCCTCACCGCCTTGGCACGCCTAGCGATTTCTGGAACACTAGTGATAACTAACCTGTACAAAACTACTCCCCTCGAATAAACACGCAGACAACAACTAATAAAATATTATCATACTTTGTACTAATGCTAAGGCTTTTGTCTATTTTTTTTTTGTTTGTACTTTACTACCCGGTATGAAAATCATATGCCCCACTAACATATTAATTAATCATATAATTCATCACAGTAGCATACAGACTCTAAATCAACGCAACTTGGCTACTTAATTATTGTACCTATTCTTGATGATATATCGGGTAGAAAATGAGTGAACCAACAAGCTAAAGATCAACCAGGTGCCTCTGGGTTTTTTTTCTCCTCTGTTCCTCTCTCCCCGATCTCACAACCTTAGGGTTTTATTATTAGACTCAGTAAATAATGACCAGAATGTTGTATATATATATCGTCCAAAATATATTATTACTATTACTATTAGAATTTTATTAATTAACTAAATACTAATATCACTCCTTTTCCTTTTCTAATTTAACCATCAATATATTTTATAACTTATTCTTATTCCAAATCTAATCCAAAACTTATTATTATTATTATTATTATTATTATTATTATTATTATTATTCTTATTATTATTATTATTATTATTAATCTCTAGAATTACTGATATTACATATATACCCCATTAAAAAGGATTCCGTCCCCGGAATCAAACGAAACTAAAACTCGTACCTGAATCGAACAAATGCGGATATTTCTCACGAATAGATTCCTCTAATTTCCAAGTAGCCTCTCTTTCCGAATGATTTTTCCATAAAACTTTCACAAACGGAATGGTGTTCTTCCTCAAAACTCGCTCCTCTCGAGCTAACATAGCCTCAGCTTCCTCCTCACAAGAAAGATCCTCTCTAATCTTATGTAATGGATACTGAACTACATGTAATGGATGATATTTGTAGCCCCTCAAAATCGATACATGAAACACATTATGCACATGAGATAGTTGCGGTGGCAACGCAACTCTATAAGATACTTCCCCTACTTTCTCCATAACGTCAAAAGGGCCAACATATCTCGGACTAAGCTTTCCCTTCATACCAAAACGCTTCACACCCTTACAAGGCGACACCTTTAAGAACACATGATCACCTGGCTCAAATCCCCCAAATTCCTATGTTGGTCCGCGTAACTCTTTTGACGAGATCGAGCTTCCTTCAGACTTTCTTTAACTTTCTCTACCTTCTCATTAGTAATTCTAACTAACTCCGGCCCTTCGATGACTCTCTCACCAACCTCATCCCAACAAGATGGTGCCCTACACCTCCTACCATACAAAACCTCAAATGGTGGCATACCAATACTCGCGTGCCAACTATTATTGTACGTAAACTCAACAAGATACAAATATTTATCCCAATCACCTGTCCACTCTAACGCGCAAGCCCTCAACATATCCTCTAATATCTGAATCGTCCTCTCTGACTGTCCATCGGTCTGCGGATGATAAGCTGTATTGAAATTAAGCCTCGTACCCCAAGCTTGCTGGAATCCCTTCCAAAAACGCGATGTAAACCTCGTATCTCTGTCAGAAACTATCGACACAAGCACACCATGCAGTCTAACAATATCTCGCTGAAAAATCTCTGTCAACTCATGAACAGGAGTAGTCTCTCTAATAGGCAAGAAGTGAGCGGACTTAGTCAGTCTATCAACCACCACCCATATGACATCGTTCTTCTTGAAAGTCCTCGGCAAATGAGTCACAAAATCCATAGTAATATTTTCCCACTTCTAAACTGGAATATCTAGTTGCTGCAATAATCCACTAGGCCTCTGATGGTCTATCTTCACTTGTTGACATGTAAGACATTTTCCCACAAATTCTGCTATATCTCCCTTCATTCCACTCAACCAGAAATGCTTCTTTAAATCTCCATACATCTTGGTGGAACCTGGATGAATAGAAAATGAAGAACTATGAGCCTCCTTCAAAATTTCCTCACGAATCGTCGGGTCTGCGGGCACGCATAATTTACTACCCAACCACATCACACCCTCATCATCGACATGAAATTGTGTTTGCTTTCCACCTGCCACCTCGGATCTAATAGCTTCCAAACCTGTATCACTCTTCTGAGCTTCCTTAACCCTTGAAACAAGATTCGGTCCCACTTTCAAATTTGCAATGCTACCACTTGATCCTCTAACATACAACTCAACACCCAAGCGCTCTAAATCTGAAAAAAGGTGCGGCTGAGTAATGAAAGATACAACACTCCCCAAGTTCTTCCTACTAAGAGCATCTGCCACTACATTCGCCTTCCCCGGATGGTACTGAATATTTGCATCATAATTCTTAAGAAGTTTAAGCCACCTCCGCTGCCTCATGTTAAGCTCCTTCTGAGTAAAGATGTATTTGAGACTCTTGTGATCAGTAAAGATGTCACAAGTCTCTCCATAAAGATAGTGTCTCCAGATCTTCAAAGCAAAGACCACTGATGCTAACTCCAAGTCATGGGTAGGATAATTCACCTCATATGGTTTAAGCTGCCTAGAAGCGTAAGAAATCACTTTCCCATGTTGCATAAGAACACACCCCAATCCTCTCATAGAAGCATCACTATACACCTGAAAACCTCCACTCTCTGATGGCAACACAAGTATTGGAGCTGACACCAACCTCTTCTTTAACTCTTGAAAGATTTCTCACGATCATCATTCCACTCGAACTTAATTCCCTTCCTCATTAGCTGAGTCAATGGTAAAGCTATGGAAGAGAAACCTTCCACAAAACGCCTGTAGTAGCCTGCCAAACCCAAGAAACTCCTTACCTCCGTCACATTGCTAGGTCTGGGCCAATTAGTAATAGCCTCAACTTTCGCAGGATCCAAGTCAATGCCCCTACCAGATACAACATGCCCCAAGAATGCCACTTCCTCCAACCAGAATTCACACTTGGAAAATTTCGCAAACAACTTCCTCTCCCTCAAAATTTCAAGTACAGTACGTAAATACTCCTCATGCTCCTCTCTGCTCCTAGAGTATATCAAGATATCATCGATGAAGACCACCACGAATTTATCCAGATAATCATGAAAGACCCGATTCATCAAATCCATAAATACCGCTGGTGCATTCGTCAACCCAAAGGACATCATGAGAAACTCATAATGACCATAACGAGTGCGAAATGCAGTCTTCGGAATGTCTTCCTCCCTAACTCGTAACTGATGGTAACCAGATCTCAAATCTATCTTCGAAAAGTACTTCGCCCCTTGTAACTGATCAAACAAGTCATCAATGTGTGGCAAAGGATACCTGTTTCTGACAATCACCTTATTCAACTCCCTGTAGTCAATGCACAACCTCATGGAACCATCCTTCTTCTTCACAAACAGCACAGGAGCGCCCCAAGGAGACACACTTGGCCTAATAAATCCTCTATCCAACAATTCTTGCAACTGCTCCTTCAATTCTTGCAACTCAAGTGGTGCCATTCGATAAGGCGCCTTAGAAATAGGCTCGGCACCTGGAACAAGTTCAATAGTAAACTCCACCTCTCTATGTGGTGGCAAACCTGGTAGCTCATCGGGGAACACATCTTCATACTCCCTCACAATTGGATAATCCTCGATGCGAGGTTCATCCTTCGATGTATCCTTCACGAAAGCAAGGTAGCCATCACAGCCCTTAGACAACAATTTACTCGCCTATATAGCAGAAATTATAATTCTGGTTTATCTGCATCCCCAAAGATCACCCTTTTTCCTTGACAATCAATTGTGGCACGATGTTCACTCAACCAGTCCATGCCCAAAATAATGTCAAAGTCATGCATCTCCATGGGAAGCAAGTTAACCTTACAACTTCTATCTCCAACAGCTATCGGACACTCTCGATACACATCAGAAATAACAACAGAATTCCCCATCGGGGTAGAAATAGACATATGAGGATATAATAATGAAGGTGCAACGCCTAGATGACGAACAAACGATAAAGACACAACAAAATGGGTCGAACCAGTATCAAATAACACATAAGCATCACGTCTACCAATAAGAAGTGTTCCTGAAATGGTACCTGAATTAGCTGCTGCTTGATTTGCAGTCAATGCAAACACTCTGGCTGTAGGATTCTGCTGACTTCCACTGCCACTACCACCGCCAGCTCCTCCTCCACCAGGGTTGCGTGACACTGTGCAATCCTTTGCCCTATGGGACATGCTACCACACAAGAAACAAGCCCCAGTCTGTCTGTAACAAGCTCTACCTGGATGATGTCCATTACATGTAGCACAAGAAGCCACTGGAATCATATTGGGGTTTCCCCCATATACTGAGTAACGGCTCTGCCCCTGCTGACGATTCTGCCACTGCCTAGGCTGCTTCTGTCGTTGAAACTGCTGATTCTGATTCTGACCAACATACTGATTCCGGCCGTGGAATGACTGACCACCCCTATTCTGATTCTGTCCGCGCCACTGTCCCTGCTGACCATTCTGACCTCCATACCACTGTCTACCCTGTGCAAAACCCTGATCATCCCTAGTCTTCTTACTACCACTGTTAGACCTAGAAGTCCTGAAATCTATGTGCTCTTTCTCAACATCCTTTGCTGCATCAGCCGCCTCTACCACATTATCAAATTTAAAAGAAATTATGGAACCCCTCAGATGAGACTTCAACCCCCATTTAAATTTATCAGCCTGCTGCGCAGCAGTCCCTGCAACTGTCCCAGCAAATCCAGCCAGCCTTATAAACCTCGCCATATAATCAGTAATGCTCTCATCCTGGTGCTGCATAATAGAATGAAACTCCCTCAAATAAGCCTCCCTATCAGCATTAGAGAAGTACTGCTCATAGAATACTTCCTTGAATCCCTGCCATTCCAAAGCCTCTGCATACTGCTCCCCTTTAGTAGCTTTCACTCCTCTCCACCACCTTTGAGCATCCCCCTCCAACTTATACACAGCTAACCTGACCTTCTGAATCTCATCACAACCCAGTGCATCAAAAATCTTCTCGAGATGAACAATCCAATTTTCAGCATCAATGGGAGTCGGTGCTGTACTAAAAGAGTATGGTTTCTGCTTCACAAACCTCTCCAACCATACAAACGGCTCCAGCTGATGGCCCTGACCATTCTGATTCTGATTCCCATTGCCATTCTGATTTCCTTGTCCATTCTGGTTTCCATCGCCATTCTGATTTCCTTGTCCATTCTGATTTTCCTCGTCTTTCTGATTTTCTAGGTTTGCCAAAGCCTGCTGTACAGCCTGAGCCACTGCTTGCCCTATCATCTTAGTAAACTGAGCGGGGTCAATATGAAAAGGATCACGTCTAGGAGGCATCTACAACATAAGATAGCGAACGAATGAAGATTACGAGAATAAATATGATGAAGCAATTACAAACAGATTTTAAAATGATGAAGCAGAATGAAATGATAAAGAGCATAATGAAACAAAATTAAATGGAACACCCATCCTATCGTCTACCCAAACTCACAGGTCAACCTAAGTAGGCTTTCTACAAGAAAGAACCTAAGCTCTGATGGCATCTCTGTAACACCCCCTTCTTTAAATAGAAGGGAGATATTACTTAAAATCCAAAACCTGCAAACAGAGCACTAATATATTTCTAAACAATAATTAAACAGACCGAAATCTCCAAAATAATATTAAATCTCCAAACAGTCTAAACCAATAATATAAATGTGAAATCTGCAAATAAATAATTAAGTCTAATTAAAGATAAAATTCTGAAATCCTAATCAACGAATTGGGGTAGCTCTCCATCACACAGTCCCAGATCCCCCTAAGCACCTGCCAGAAAAAGAATACGGCATGAGCCAAATGTCCAGTACGGATTTGGAATACAGTTTACTAAACAAAAAGATCAGAAATAAATAATCTGTAATTTATAATAAATCAACAATTCTAAAATAAGTAAGGCTGAAACAACGAGGGGTTAGGATATTTCATACCGAGATCAGAACAAATACAAATACACACATCATAGGGTACCTAATGCGTGCAACAGAATGGATAACGTGTACGGCATATACAACGTCACCATAAATCAAATCAAAAATCAAACTCTGGGTGCACCCACGTATCCTGAAACAAATATCAAATGCGCAAAAGCTCCTCCAAAGAGCTAACAGAAGGATACGCCGTGACCAATCACACTGTCACGGAAGTGTCATGTCACTGGTGCCGCAATGACATGGCTGTAGTACCCCTACAGCTGGTTAACTCGGTATACCCTAAATCACACTAAGGGTTCAAAATAAATATTCTCGCAAAATTTAAAACTCACCTGAGACAAATGATACAAATTTCCAAAGCAGGTGGGTGTCATAAATAATTTTTGAAAACCGCGTAAACAGATATCTAAATTTTCAAAATCAAATTTTAAAATAATTTTCGGAAGTTAAAACGGTCAAAGCAAATATTAACGGAATGAACAGAAAGTAGAACAGAATGAATCAAATATATATAATGGACAAGAGGAGTAGCGCTGAATAAAAGAGGATAGAATCCGTACCTTGAATAGCGTAAACTATATATATATTTAACACCAGTGCACGATCCACTATCTAATTAAATAGACAAAAGTATGATTTAGTAATCTTAAACACACGTGTACATTCTTTATTAAACTAATCAGTTCACATTACAATAAAAATAAAATAGTAATAGATAAGGATCGTAATCCAAATATAAAGTATTATAAAATAAAACTAATGTATAATCATGTGTTCTAGTAGACAAACAATTAAATATTAAAATATATAAAAAAAATGAAACAATCACCGCAATATCCGAAACCATCTCACATTTAAGTACGGAATTTATGTGATTTAACACACAAGAAATTCAACTTATATAACTAGATGTATATAACAATAACATTTAATTAAAACACTAGTAATAATATTGTAATAAAATATTACAACAATCCTCTCGACATTAATTTGAACATGACTTAAAACAAATATACATGCTTTGACATCTTTTTGGATCCTGTTGACACACTTAGTAAACCAAAATCAAACAAACATAAAATAAATAATAAATCAAAATCACACATATGTACTGTAAATTGAAATAAGAAAACACATGATGTGCTATATGCATGTGATAACTAACCTGTACAAAACTACTCCCCTCGAATAAATACGCAGACAACAACTAATAAAATATTATCATACTTTGTACTAATGATAAGGCTTTTGTCTATTTTTTTTGTTTGTTTGTACTTTACTATCCGGTATGAAAATCATATGCCCCACTAACATATTAATTAATCATATAATTCATCACAGTAGCATACAGACTCTAAATCAACACAACTGGCTACTTAATTATTGTACCTGTTCTTGATGATATATCGGGTAGAAAATGAGTGAACCAACAAGCTAAAGATCAACCAGGCGCCTCTGTTTTTTTTTCTCCTCTGTTCCTCTCTCCCGATCTCACAACCTTAGGGTTTTATTATTAGACTCAGTAAATAATGACCATGTTGTATATATATATCGTCCAAAATATATTATTACTATTAGAATTAGAATTTTATTAATTAACTAAATACTAATATCACTCCTTTTCCTTTTCTAATTTAACCATCAATATATTTTATAACTTATTCTTATTCCAAATCTAATCCAAAACTTATTATTATTATTATTATTATTATTAATCTCTAAAATTACTGATATTACACATATCAGGTCAATTTCTCATAAGTTTATATACATATGTGATATCTAGGCATAAGTCGGGAGAAAATAAAATTGACAAAACACCTTAAACTTTAATCTTGATTTTAACATTATCAGATTATAAAAAAATAGCATAAGCATGATTTAGTTCTATTTCTTATTCCCATGGCCATGAAAGCTAGAATAACTTTCTATTGTACTTGTGGAAATTACAAATAATGAGTTGAAAATCAATTCAAACTCTGAAGAAATTCAACTCGGAAGTTGGAGATATCTCATAGTAGTAATGTGTTTACAAACGGTAATTTTAGTAATTGCGCTGCCAAAACCACAAATCGGTAAGAGCAACATAGGTTCGAGAAACATTGACAATGTCAAGCTTCATCCTTAGATCCTGGACCTTTCTGATGCAATGCAGCAAAATGGGGTCTATTTAAGTCTGTCTGTACAATTGTACTCCATAATTCCAAAAGGTCTGTAACATGACTTTGTTAGAACTTTGAAGTAGTGATAACATACCTTTAACTGTAAAATAACCGACATTTTGAACCAGCTTAACAGTTCTATCTGGTGGCTAATTTTCTCAAGATTTGTCCACGAGCAGGCCGTGGTCCTACCTAAGTATTCTGTTTGGCCCTTTAGATTGTTTGCATCATCATGTATATTATAGGTAAACTAAATTATATATTTTAAGTAATCTAAGTGTGAAGATCAGAATGTCAATCTCTTACAACTCCTGATATTATTATTTTTAAACATCACATAGAGATGCTCAACCGACCCGGATAGTTCACACGGATTCCTATCGACATTATCATTGTGGCTGCTTTAGATCCATATCGACAAGCATATAAATCCTAAATCCTAAAACGAGGGACAAAGCAAGCGGATAAGTCACTTTCATATGATATGTATGTGCTTGATTCTCAAGACTGCCCCCAGTTGTTTATTTTAAAGGAAAGTATAAAACTCAAACAAAAAAATTAACTAATTTTTTCTTCTTCTCAGATCCAGAGAAGAAAATTTAACTTAAAAATCATATACATCAAAATACTTAAGCTGTTAGCACTTGCCAGATATGTTATTAGAGAATCTTCAAGGGAAAGCACTTGTTAGTAATAATATCTACGTGACAACCCTAATTTTAAAAATATAGATAATATGTAAAAAAAACACTACTCTAAGGAAGACACCTGTTAGGTAAAATTTTAGATGCCAAGAAAAAGGCACGCTACATTTGTTGAATGAATGACTGTCATCTATATTTGAGCCACGTCATTTCCCTCTATAATATTTCTCCAGCAGCTTATTTTCCCTCCACTATTTTCCCTCCACTATATATCTTCCCGCTAGAACATCTTGCTTCATCAAATATATATAATTAAAGTTTGGGATTTTAGAATTGAGTGGAGTTTTACAAAAAATTATATATATATAATAATTACATTTAATATATATACTAATTTAATTTTATATTTTAACTTTATATAATATTAATTGTAAAAATTTAATATCAAAAAGCTGTAAAAAAATCATGTTAACCAATTTTATTAATTACTTATATAATTTTTTATTGTACATTTTGATATAAAAAACTATTAAAAATTACTTGGATAAAAAAATTAGTTAAATATTTTATAATATATAAAAGTAATGTTTGTTAACTAATTTTTTTCATGATTTAAATATTATAATAACATCAGTAAATATTTTTATTTTATACATATATATATATATATATTATTTCCACTTATATTAAGTTTAAAACATTATTTTTTATTAATAATTTCTTATCAACCCTTTTTGATAAAACATAACTCTTAAAATTTAAAAATAACAATAAAAACTGTTTTTTGAATATAGCTAATCATTATACCTAATACCACTAAAGCAGAATTCGTTAGAGGTTCATCAATTTTTACATAATATCTATTTTATACTAATATAGTTAATGAATATAGCTACTCGGTTGGAGATACTCTTACTAATCATGAGTGAAGTGAATAAGTGATCAATGATCAGTTATATAAAATACAAGTCATTGTAATTTAGAGCTTGTAACCAATTATCAGTTATTAAATCAGAAATTTTTTTGCAATCTCCGATCAACTACTAGATCAAACATTAGAGTAGTCAATAGTCATGCATATTCTGGATTGAACGTGACATACAAAAAATAAATACTATATTCTCATCCTGCAAACAAACATATTGTTACAGGTAAGTGTAAATGAACTATCCTAAATGAGAATTGTAAATAGAGAAACAGGGTCATGGTCACAAAATATTAGGTTTGCAGCAACCTTACCTACCTAATAAATGTAATTTACATTAATTTAATTAATACAGAGAAATATGTATGGAAAATTTGTAATATTTCAAAATTTAGGTGATAAGGATACAAGAGAGAGAGGGATTTTACATAATTAGCAAGTTATAGTACAGGGTACAGAATTGTCTGAATTCAGTTTGGTATAGATTAGGGACTAGATTTAACCCTTTCCTCTTGCGTGAAACAAAATTAGTTGATTATTATAGATGGAAGCTAGGATAAGCAATTCAGTGTATGTACTATCTATATCTGTGGGGGTGCCTTCATTCCATATGCAGAGATGTATTTGAAAGTTCACTAATCAGTTTCAATTTTTTGGTGAAGTCTTTAGGTTAGTAAGTTTTAGAATTATTAAGAATCTGACAAAATTGAAACAATACAAATAAATGTATTCTTTTAGAATACAGAGAAACATTACTGAGCATCTCAAATGGAGGAATGAGTCCCCCACTTTGCTGTATGAACATTTAATTTTTTGATTGGTGCTAATAAACTCAGTTACACTGATTTTATTTCTCCAATTATGGTTTATGCTACACCATGAAAATATATCAAACATTAAAACTGCAAAATTAGTTTATTATTATTATAATACAAGCTTAAGAAATTTAGCATTTTTTTATTCTGGAACAAACATTAACTAGAAAAGCTGAACAACTCAGATGCGCATGTCTGCTAACAGACTAGCAGTAGTACAAAGAGGAACCTCTTCAATCCAACACTTACTTATTCAATGGTTGAGGCTAAACCTGGGGATTTCATCAGCCACGTTACTCTGATGATTTAGGAGAGTAAAAACCCGATATCTCCAATTGTAATGTGCCAATCAGCTAAGGATTAGTCCTATTCTTTAGACAGCCTATCTCCCTGACACAACCAGAAGACAACTGGAAGTTTTTACAGCAGAGCTTATTTGCTAAAGAAATCCAATCCCCGGAAGCCATCGATTCAGCTGCTTCTTCAGAAAAAACTCCTTTTGCATAACCAGCCTGGACTCCTAACCTCCGTCTCATAAAATTTCTAGCAAATGATCCCAGACCACAACCTAGTTTTGCTTCACAGAGAACATCACAGTTAAACAGAATGCACTTAACAAGAGGGGGATGCCAAGCCTCTTTAATCTTGCTACTCAACACAACATTGGTTGATAAGTGCAGAGATTACGGCAATTGAACAAAACTTATCCCTAGATCAATAAGATCAACATCCACAGGATATGTGAGACCATGCAAGCATTTGTTTCATCTATACCACAAAGCCCAACATATAACAATAGATATTATAAAGTCTTCCCCGGGAATTCTTCTTTTAATGCACATAATAAAGCTTAGCACGTCTATGAAACTCAAAATTCTTTAAGATTTTTCTAGCATATTTATATTTCCAAAACACACGAGCAAGAAAACTGAACTGAAGGGCACAAAATCTATATATTACATTAGCATTTTTAACAGCAAACAGAACCAAGTTTTAACTTAACTGAAGGGCACAAACTATACATGTGATTACTTTCCCCTATACACTCTGATCAAAACTAATGGGCTAGAATTGGTTTAAGACAACCGGGGGGCTGCTCGTGACCGTAAGATTGACCTTGGACATTGATACACTCTGATTTTGCTGTTCCTCTTCCATTGTAGGTCAGGTTTATATCCTGGAGCTTAAACTCTAAACATGGTACTTTGCTGCTGCATTGGATGGTTATTGCCGCAGGTGTACTCGACTTCCCCCATACATTCTTGAATGTCACATTCTTTATCTGAACTGATGATTGTGCCTATCATTCAAACATATATAGGTGTTAACATTTGTATACAAATAACATGGATATCTTATACTGGTGACATAAACGAGTGCAATTTATACCTCTTTGCTACAATCACGACTCGGGCAATAATGCTGATCAATGATAATGGGATTACCAGAATTCTCCATGTGTATGTCTTCATACACAAAGTCACTGACCAAGATAGGGACCGATGGTGCCCAAGTTTTGATCCTCAAACCGTTTTGAGTACCAATACAAGTACAATTTCTTATATGCAATCCTGTAACAACATTTCTTCTTCCATCTCCCAGGCCCTGTCCAAGGCTCCCAACACTAATGCCATGGCCAGGCCCACAGACAACATTGAATATCTCCACATTCTCATTTCCTGTTAGCATGGATATACAATCGTCACCACATGCTATGTTGCAGTCATGTACTTTGACGTCCTGAGAATCAGATATACATATGCCATCTGTATTTGGACTGTTTTCTGGAGCAGTAATTTTGACTCCTCCAATCAAAACTTTTTGGCTACGGAACACTTTCAAGTGAAGACTTTTGCTGTTAATCATTCTCAGGTTGCTGATATTTGCATTTTTGACAAATTTGAATCCAATCGACTGTTGATATATAAGGGAATAAGTAAATGTAACAAATTACAAAGCAGCTATTTATCAAGAAAAAGAAATAAATAGCAGTTCAAGCTACGTTGCAAATAACTATGATGTATTAATTCATAATACAGAGAATTTCACATTATTTAAATAATATAATTCAATTTTTGCTATAGAATATATTATGGAGGACGTTAACAGACTCTTTCCAAGGGCTCGCTTGATTTCAAAAACTTGTTTAACTGGAGAACTATGCTTACTTTGTTCCATTTTTATGTGAACGGTTCAGTCTGTGATCAAGAAATACTTATCCAATACATTTATTTTAAAGAAATTGTTTTCTACAAAAATATAAGGTAAAATGGTCACATAAATGGTTTATGCCTATGTTACTCGGACTCGGCTAGAAGTGTCCGACATGGACACGTGTCCAGGTATCGGACTCGGCAACATTTTGAAAAATATACATGTTTTTGGCTTAAAATAAGTGTCTGAGTCCGAGTGTCCATGTCCAAGTGTCGAGTGTCCGACACGGGTACTCGGATGTAAAATGAAGAGTCCGAGTAACATAGGTTTATGCAATCACTTACAGTAGGAAGAGGGCGGCAGAATCTGTGGTTATGCCAGCAATCGTCTTTACGCCAAGCAGAAGCACCTTGGCCATCCACAGTACCCGTACCTTCTACCAGCAACCAATCTACATATTGAAAAGTGATCCAAGTCTCCACAGAAAGATTAGCTGAAGCCTGAAGATCACCAATGATCCGCACGGCTGTAGAACCTTTGCATGGTCCCCTAAATTCAACAGGATTGAGCTTGTATGTTCCTGTTGGTATAAACATCACACTCTTGCCATTCCATTCACATGCATCTTGCCATGCTCTAAGAAATTGCTGTGGAAAAAGAGAGAACATATAGAACCATCATGCACCTATTAGAGTGCAAACGTTTTTATATCAAACAGACACAAAATAAAAGAACCATCTGATACCTTTGAGTTATCATCCCGTCCATTAGCCACAGCACCATAACTCATAACACTGTAAAACCTAACATTGGCACCGTTTTGAGCAGTACAGAAGCTCATCAACATGAATATGAGCTGAAAAGAAAATGACACCATTGATGATGTAGTTTGGAGTTGGGACTTCTAATTCTGGTTATTGTTCTGAGAAAATGCAGAAGACTGGATACAATACAAGTATCAATATCTATAGAGGTGCTTTCATGTATATCCTTTGCAGAGATGTATTATTATGATTACATTGAATAATTAAGTATACTGTTAAATTTGTAGGATTCTATGATGATTTAAATTTTTGATTGGTGATCAAAATTTGGTAAATTATAGATAGCATGCTTAAAGAAGCAAAAAAATTATTAACCTGGACAAAATAAAGTTTGGTACTTCTTTCAACACTCTAACACCACTTGTTTTACAGAAATTATTAGTTAGTAAAGACATGCAATATTAATATACAAATTTAGAATATAGTACATATATAGATTTATGCATACAAGTATCTATATTTATATATAGGGATCCCTACAGATATATCACATGCAGTACATATATATCAAGATGTTAAAGAGGAAATTGTTTAATTTAGTAAGATTACATTATGGATCTATTGTTTAATTTAGTGAGATTAAATTATGTAAAAAATATGTAAAAATATAGCTGTATTCTATGAAGATTTAAATTTTTGTCAGGTGAGCAGTGAACTCAGTGATTGATTTTATTCATTCATATATAAGTTATGTTACTCAGACTCAGCTAGAAGTGTCCGACATGGATACATGTCCAATTATCGTACTCGGCAACATTATGAAAAATATACATGTTTTTGGCCTAAACTAAGTGTCCAAGTCTGAGTGTCAATATCCAAATTTCGAGTGTTTGACACAGGTACTTGAATAAGTAAAATGAATTTTGAAAGTTTTATTGTTCAAGCTTATGCTAATCATTGTATATTATGACAACAGATATTCAAGTTATAAGTTGTTTGAAGTTAGTAAGAAATAAAATGCTAATGGCTGGATGAGTTCTTTCTGACCTGGTCCAACTTCCTTTACAGTTTATACAAGTCCTTGGCAAGCAGCCGACGGTACATATTCTGCAAATGTAGTATGGTAAATCTCACATAATTATTCACACCAACCATCCATATGGGTGTCAATTCAAGTAGAACCACATTGTTCCGAGGGATGGAAAAAAGCTGTCCAATGACTGAAGCTGCAGCAAGATCAAAACTTGTTTACCCACTGGAGAAATATGTTTATATAACCAGCATATGCATCAAAGAAGTATGTTTATAATACAACATAAGCATTTATCTCATTGTACATAATTAAGAATTTTTATACTACTCATTTGAAACATGTTGGACAAGAACTTTTACCTAGGTTCCTCAATCTTAACCCCGCCCCCCTCTAGAAAGTAGAAAGCAGCACCTGATAGGGGACTACAGTTATATTAACGCATTATTGCACAATCTGTTTTCAAGTATTCTATTCGCATTCCCCCAAAAGCCAGATCACTGCTCTTACGATTAACACAATTGCAAAAAAGAGAAAAAGAAAAATAATAAGGTCAATGCATCATTTTGGGTTAACAACACAGTAAAGCAGCTTCTCCATGCCAGCTGAATTTTCTTATGGAACATATTTACAATTACAGCACTGACTTTTTTTAAAAAATAGGCCAAATATTTAGTACAGTATCTAATAATAGCCGCAGTGATGGTATTCTTAAGTGAAAGGGTACAGCCTACAGCTATTACTCACTTTGCAGAACGTAACTTCCTTGATGAACCAAGATTTGCACTGGGAAGGGGTTTTTTGAAATTGATCTTTAAATAGCCATGTCAGCATTGACAACTACCCTCAAAAGTTCGACCATCTTGGTCTGGAATAACAAAAGTTGAAAATAGATGAACTTTTAGTAGCTGAACAAAAATGAGTGGGTCTATATATGAAATTAATATTATGATTATTCAAAACCAAACCAGTTCAGAGAGACAATCAATAGCTAAATTCTTATATAAAAGAAGTTTTTTGCAATTCAGCAAATACGTATACTTTATCATGGCAAGAAATATGAAGGCGGCAACCTATGTACATTAGTTGTCTGTATCTACCATCCTGTTATGCCTGTGGTATGGTTTTTCGAGTTTGAAATTAGATTTTGTGACCTTGAATTTAAATTCTAGAACCTCTTATGACATACAAAAAGGCTACGAAGTAAAATTGCATTATCCCACAGACCTTACCTTTTGATGAGGTAATTCAGTTCTGAGAATCCACAACCACTTGAGCACAAATCAAAATTTTCGTAAGCAATGGAATGGGAAGAAAAAAAAAAGACAGCACAAATATTAAAATTATGCTAAATAAATTTACCACGTGGAACCGGCATATTGACTACAGAAGAATCAACCTTTGCAGGAGCATTTGCAATTGTGCCTCTGCCTAAACATCTGCAACAAGGTTATGTACCATCTCCAAAGTCAAAGGAGGCTGCTTTCTTTCTATCCACAGGTGCAGATGATTCATCAGAGGCAGATCTAAGAAAAAGAAATGATTTTTTTTTCTGCAATTACAGTTTCAAAGATGCAATACTTTAAGCTATGAATCTGAACACATTGCTATAATTTAAGAATACAAAGTAACAACTAACAACCATTACAAATATCTCAATGTGCTTCTTTTTTAACTGAAACCACCTACATTCATATTCTTAAATCAACCACAATGCACAAAAAAGATCAGGGAGATAACAAACCATATCTTAGGGAGTGGGGTCCAAAGATAGAAAAGACTGATGAATGTACTGTATCTCATGGACAAATATTGTATGTTTAATCTTGCATAATTCTTTGCACCAACCATCCTTATTAGTGCCGATTCAAGTAGAGCCACATTTCTTCAAAGGATGGTAACAAGCTGTCCACTGTTTCAAGCTGCAGTAATATAAACTTGTATATACAGTGGAAAAACAATCACTGCACTTTAATACATCGAACTTGATAGTGGTCGATCCAAAAAAATTTATGACATATACTCATATAGGTGGGAACTGTAGCTCATAATAAGCGTGAGTAAGAACAATTAGTGCATATAAATTAGCTTGTCCTGGTTCCTGAATGGGCTTTATGGCATTTCAAGTTTGATATAATTAAAATATTACAAATGACAACTTGCAGATCCCCAAACGAAACTATAAAAGAAAAAATTTAATAATACCCTCAAGTCTATGTAAAGAGTCGTCAGAGAAGTACCAAGATTGTTTGCGACCGGTCACCTTAACTATGATTTGAATGCCATGCCCAAGTGATTTGCGCAGAAATTTGAGTCATGTCAAATAACAATTATTTAAAAATCAATTCACCTCCTAATAGTACTGCTGATTAGGAAAAGAAGACAAACATATTTACTTAAAGTTAACATATTGTTGGAGACGCACCAATAACTGAGTGTTTTATTTGAGAAGAAACATACTTACTAAAGAAAATATATTGTTAAAGAACACACCATTTTCCGAGTTTTTTCTTCGATATTCAGTTTTCAACCTTATTTATCTACTACTCCCTCTGTTTTTTTATATGACGTTTGACTTTTATGCACACACTTCTAAGTGCTTTGACCACCTAGTTAAAATAATAATTTTTAAATTTTCTTTTTTGTGAATAAAAATATATAACTAGAACTTTAATTCAGAAAAGGAAAAATTTAAAAATTATTATTTTATCTATATGGTCAATGCACTTAGAAATGTGTGCACAAAAGTCAAACAACATATAAAAAAACAGAGGGAGTAGAAGGTTTCAAGCTATGGCACTTTCCCAAAGAAGTTTAGCGCCCTTAATGACTGTTAGTAGCTTTCCTGAAGCAGTCTTCACTAGTTGCAAATAAATCGCACAACTGATCTCTCCTTAGACCAAACCATTTGTGTACATGTTTCTCTTTTCCATCAGCAACAGACAGTTAGCAAAAATATTATCTTTACTAACAAATGTATCAATAACCTCCAGGTCCCCTTTCTAAATATTTTGCAGCAACAACAGGGGATTGTCAATGTATATCATAATTTATTTATTGTGAACATAAATTTCTCACATCAAGTCATAAACTTCTGGTTCCATTGGCTTGTCCCTAGATCTACAGATATGCCTCAACATCGGTTATAAAAAGAGGTTAAGGTATAGAAATATTAGCATGCATTAGCATAAAATAAATGAATTGTGGATCCTCAAAAATTTAATCACATGGTAACATGTTGGATACTGAATCACAATTTATGATACAATGAAGAAGTTAAAATTTAGCATTCAATATCAGAGATTCCACAAGGAAATATAGGCAATGGGGAATAGATTAATGACTTATAAATCATATAATCCAAAGAATTTATTCATTCACACTGCTATCAGAATTATTACTGTATCCTGCATTTTTTTCAAGTTATATTTATACGCCAGGATTCTTAACATTTTTAGCTTCCAGGTAGAGACAAGGTATGTTATGTACATCTTAGTATCTTATCCTCACTCAACTTATGAGTGGTATATTAATATAACTCAAAATAATATAAATGATAATGCAAGACTATTTTTTTTAAAAAAAAGAGCAACACATTGTAGTTTCAAAATCCAAATTTAAAGATTCATAAACCCTTATTTTAATAGTAGAGATGCGTATTAAAGAAATGGAGCATTAACATAAGGAAGGTTGTAATACGTCAAGTTGTCAACAATAGTTCCCAAGTAACCTGCTGCCTTAGGATGGGCAAAAATGTCAAGCAGATGCACCTCTGCACACACAAAAACATGTATATTTAATAACTGTTAGTACTTCACTTAAAAAGAACAATTAGATGTGATAACAAACCAGCTGTACTAGTGTTGCTGAAAAAGGCACATACGTTTTTGCCAAATGCATAAACTAAAGATTTGCTGTGACTGTTGGTAAAAACTCATTAGCTTCCAATTGAACAGATCAAAATACAAAATACACTGATTACACACAAGCATTAGGAGATATATATTTATATATATACAAAATGTAGAATCTCAATATTGAAAGCTCTGTTTGACACTCACTCTACTTACTTGGCTACGAAAAGTATCATATCATTTTATCTAGATAGAAGAACTGAAAAACAAAAGAGTCCAACAAGTACAAGGTGCTCACTCTCGACGAGTACAAAAGAATTTGACCGACTACAATCTAAAAGGTAAATGCACTACAAGTTCACATAAACAGTAGTGTCATATTAAAATTTGCTAAAAGCCATTTAAAAAGGGACCTCTCATTTAGCAAAAAAAAGTGAACTTTAGAATTCACGACAATTTAATAGAGTATGTCAATAAAAAATCATGAGCATGGAAACACATACGAAAGATCCAATTGTATTGCTTGTTAGTGCACAATAGGAATCATTAGTCCTTCGACATGTAACAGCTGCATTACATTTGAAAGGAGGACAAGGTTATATAAAATGTAGATAAAGTAGGTTACTAATTTCAATCTGGAGAATGTTGTGAATTCAGTCTCATAATATCATGAAGCATTAAATGAGCTAGAAGAAAAATATGAGTAATCATCATTTAGGTGGCGAATATTTATGCTTGATATGATCACATTATCTCCATCGATAGTTTTTTGAAATGAGTAACAATGAAAACTGAAAAAAAAACAAAAAAAAAAAAGATGCATTGTGCTGATAATTGGTTCAAATAACCAATACAAAAAGTCTCTTGGATCATTGCCCAAAATTTTAAAAAAAATAATCCGGCAAGCACTCAACTATAGACAAGAGTAATGTATGACCGATTTACATCTATAAAATCAATTCAAGAAAAATTAGAAGGGAAAGAACAATGGTCAGAATCAACAATTATTTCCAGTAAAAAGTTCACTACCGAGATAAACGTGTTTGTACGCTGATTGTTGAAAAAAGATGCATTGAGAAAAATGAATTTACTACCAAGATTCATATTTATATATATGTATATATATAGGGGCAGGGATGGAATTAATGCAAATAAATAAGGCTTTTTTTTTATAATTAAGGCATGTGCAGTATTATAGCTCTTTTTTGCCCTGCAAGGCACATGCATGTTCACGTATACATACATCAAGCTTAACATGGCTGACAATATAAGAAAAAACCGCATTTTTTGATCCCAGGGTATGGGTAGAATCCATGCAAAAAAATATTTGCAGCACTGAGCTTTATAATTTCAGAACAGCAGTTCTAAATTTGAGGATATAATTATATTGTTGCAGCATGAAATCAAACCATCAACTACTTGTTATAAGAACTAGGGGAGTAAATCAGTAGAATACAATTTACTATGCAAGTAGTAAGAATCCTAAATCCACCATTACGATATAAATATTTATATATATAGTATCTTTGATTGTAGAAAACACAAAACAAACTCTTGGTGGATACTGGATACTGCATTAGCCACTGACAGATGACTAATTGGTTGTAGGCCTGGTTCAGGAAGCCCATTTTTAGGTTCGGTACCTGTTCCGATCTTCAAGTTTTAGCTCCCCACCTTCACCTTCACAAGTAATTGACATTATTAGTTTGCTAAAGATGCATGAGAAAATTCCAATGACGAAAGTATGGATTTAAGATTCTTTGTAAGATTTAGTACTTTCTAGTTTAGCATGTCTTTGTGGCATACATTCACTTCCAAGAAAATGAGAGCTAAAAAGACCGTCTGAGCAATAGGAGATTTTTCCTACATTTTCCTCTGAACAAAGAGAGTTAAAAGCAAATATCATATTTGAAGAGATTGTGGATGGAAGCCACTATCCAGTCTCTTATTTCTCCAACTTTTTGGCTTTCAAGTTTCAGTAATTATGCAGACCTGCCAGTAATTTTGCCACCACGTAATCTTTCCATACATTTAACTCATATATTACATTTCTCTCTATGCTCCAACAGAATCACATCAAGGCTGGACAACTGAAGCTGCTAATATGATATTTATGTCTTTAAGTAGCAATGAACACTTCAGTTTCCCCTACCCTTATAACCCATAGCGTCATATCAGTAGGCATGTTCGTGTTTGCCTCAGCATACACAGAGAATATGAATCCAACATAGAAAAAAAAACAAATTTTAAAAAATCGATTAACATTCATTTATCTAAGTAATTATCAGGAAAGTGCTAGAAAGCCCCTATCTACTGTCTTACTATGTTTGAGTTCTCAGACCATCTAAGAGCACATTCACATAAATAGATCCTAGATCCTCTTGCACTTAATTTTACTTACACTTTAAGAGCACTTGGCATGATATAAATATACCTCATTTGGTTATTTTTCGCATAGGTAAAGGCGAATGTACATTGCCTAAACTATCCCAATTATTGCCATAGCTGAAAGTGCGATTCAAAGCATGTTTAAAGATGAGGACAGTCCTTGAACCCCTTAGTGTTTTCCATTTGGTCACATGTGTGAGAATTAATCAAGGAGATGAGAGTTGCAAATACCCGGAAAATAAAATAGCAATAATTCATGAATATCTCTCACCCTCTCAATTTTCATGAATGTAAGTTCCCAGCAAAGGCTTCATTCAATGACGAATCGTAGTAATAATGATACATTTCATTCAGACATTTTATCAAACACTGGAGCCGCTAATGTTCGCCGCTGCCAAACATCATCCGGCGCACAGCTATAAGCAACGTCAAAATACTATATTACGCCCCGTTTGATTCCTGTAACTTATAACTTAAATTGAAAAGTGTAATTTAACTGATATGAACATAGACATAGTAACTTATAACGTGTTTATGCGTTTGGATAATTTTATGTATAAATTACTTATAAATTACCTGAAGTATTTGGTATATCATAACTTATACTCTCTCCGTTCTCCTAGTATATACGTGCACTATTTGCACCTATTTCGAGTCTTCTATAAAATATAGTTTCATAATATTTTTTTTCAATTTTTTTTTTGAAAAAAAGTTTAAACATAAATTTTTTATTTAAAAAAAATAAAAAAATATATATTATGGAATTATAATTTAAACGAGGTTGAAAAGTGTGCCAAAAAGTGATTTATAGAATTTAATGGGATAGGGGAGTAATTTATAATTATTTAAAAAAAATTAGTATAATAATTGAATACGTGAATTGAAAATGCAGAAAGACAAAATATAACATAAGTATTGAAATACAAATTACTAAAAATCGAAAAGCAAAGTTAAAATAATACAATGAAAAAATCAAATAATAATTAGTAAATTACTTTTTATCAATAATAAAATATTTCGTTAACCGGTGATTGTGTTGATATAGTGATTCGCGCTTTTGGATTTCTTAAGATATGTTACGAGTTCGAAATTTGGGGTGTACATGTGTTGTGATAAAAAATTCAATTAGTAAAAAAAAATTAAACTTTAATCAAGAATTTGAATTTGAAATTATTAAATTTAACTTGCATATAACAAGATACATAACATACGAAGAAAAACGTTAATGACAAACTTATAAATAAACAAACATTATAAAATATCAGAGAAGAATGAAGAATGAAGAATATGGAATGTGGAATGATAAGTTTTCCAACTTTCAAATTATTAGTAAAAATAGGCTGAATTATCACAATATGAAATGTTGCTGTTACGCCCAGATTCCTTCGGACGGATGAACAGGCTTCGCTCCGTGAAGACTGCTTCGACTTAGACCTGAAAGTGAAGATAATGTGAGGGTTTGTACTCCCGATTCACTTTCGGTGTGAGATTAAAAATCTGGTTGTAAAGTGGGTAGAAAATACAAGAAAAGCATAGTGTTTTTGAGAGAATGTGTTTATATTTTGTCTTACTTTTCAAGGGGTTTTATACTGTTAGGTCACACACACTGTAGAAGGGGGTTGAATACAGTGTTTATTACAATCAAATCGAATATAAGAACTCAAGTAACAAAACACAGATTTTATTCAACACAATAAACTCTGTTACAAAGAAATGTTCTCTCTCAGTGATGAACAAATTATCACGAGAGCTGCCAGGGTTACAATAAATAATAAACTCAATTATGATAACACTTATAGTGTAAACCCTATGTCTGTGTTTATATACTACACAGTTACAAGATAATCTTTCTAATTGATATCGAATACAATTATGCTTCCTAATATATATCAATCAGTTATCTTTTCTTCCAAGTATTCTATTACTCATAGAATTCTTCTCCATGCATATCTCTTCTTATGTTTGTCTTGATCTTCTTTCCTTTCAATCAGCCGTCTTCCTTATCTGAACGTCTCCTTAAGTCCTGATATTATCTCCTGATAAATATCTCCTGATAACTTAAGTTCTGACAACTTAAGTTCTGATATCTTAAGTCCTGACTTCAGTATAAGTACTGATTTCCAGTTAAGTACTGATTTGTCCTGTTAAGTAAGATCTGAAAACTAAACACTAATCATATTAGACATGACATCACAAATATATCTAACAATCTCCCCCAACTTGTAAATTAGCATAATATACAAGTTTAACAGATATTTGATGATGTCAAAAATATTAAGTACAAATGCATGAGAATTTGACTAGATAACTACAACTTAGAGTCTTTGTAGTTTTACCATCCTTAAAGTTTGATTTCAGCTTCAGTCTGTATACACTTCAGAATTTAAGCAGTTGTAGATCTTTGACTTGGCTTCAATTTCTGATCTCTTTGATATCAGGAGTTGTTCTGAGATAGTTCTTCAACAAACATCTCTCGGCATATTCAAGTTCATTGACCATCCTCCTTTTAGCATTCTTCAATTCAACTGTATCTTCACCAGTTTGAAAAATAGCAGCCCTGAGATCATTTATTTTAGCTTTCCTTATATCCTGATCTAGTCTGATGATATATGCTTTATCAGACTCAAGATTGAATTCAAGTCCCTTAATACCAGAAAATGTAGTGATGATTTTAGCAGTATTAGGCTTCATTTCAACAATTTCTCCACTGTGAGATCTGTACTTAGGACAGTATGGGCTGTCAGATTTTACAGAATAAAGCTTCTTCTGTTTTGAATATTTGATTTTAAACACCCTGCAGCACCATCTGTTGATCTGTTTTTAACTTGAAGCAGAAATAGAATATGTTCCAGTTCTTCAAAATACTTCAATGAAATTGCATTCTCCCTGATCTGGAATACCCTCCCATCTATCATAAAATATAACATGATGTCTTCTTTCAAAACAGAATGGTAAACCATTTGTACAGATTCAAGTTGATTCAATCTCTCAGGAGTTGCTCCTACACCTGGTTCACTTAAGGAAGTTGGATCATTGGTAGTATTGCTTGCTCTCTTCTCTTTTGAACTACCCAATCCAGATTTGTCTCTTGCTTCCTTTTCTGTAACAAATTTTGCTTCAAAACCACTTGATGTAGTCTTCAAAGGTTGAGTCTGTTGAGTTTTGGTGAATCCTGGTAGTAGCATCTTTGAAGGTTTAACATGAGCAATGTCAGAGGTTATCTTTTCCTTATCTTCTGATATCAAGCCAACTTGAGCTATGTCAGAGGTTGCTTGCTTCACTGTCATATCAGAACTTACTACATCTTGACTCTGAACAACTTGAGCCATGTCAGAGGTTGGTTGAGAAATCTTCTTTTTCATCAGAGTAAGACTAACATCTTTTTCATCAATTATTTCTTCATCCATGACTGGCACATATACCTTTACAGGTTCATCAACTTTTTCTTTGCCCTTGGATCTTGGATCTACCTCCACTTGTGATTTGGCTTTGGTTGCCTCAGAATTTATCCTCTCCTTAATCACAATACCCTTAGGTTTTGGAAGTTTCTTTTCAACAACGGAAGCTTTAGATTTGGAGTTGACTTTTTCTGCTTTAAGTCTAGCTTCTTCTTCCTTTAGACTTTCAAAATCCATTTCAGGATTTTCTTTAAGAAATAATCTCTTTAAAATCTCTTCATCAAGTTCTAGATATTCAGTAGAACTTATCCTTTTACCAGTATCAGAACTTATTCTTCTCCCAGTATCAGAACTTGTTCTTTGTGTAGAAATTTCAGTTGTCTTTGATGAATAACCTTTACCTTGACCATGACCTCTACCCATTCCAGAGTTTCCCTGGTCATCATTTTCATCATCCTTACCCTTCAGTGATTGAGTAGATATGCATTTGGACTTAATTACTTTCTTCCCCTTTTTGGCATCAGCAGGTAAAAGAAGAGAGACAAGCAATTCCACTGAGGATTGGATCTCATTGAGTTGAGTTTGATGAGAAGCTTGATTCTTTAGAATTTCATCAATCTGAGCTTGTTGCTTCTCCTGAGTTTTTTCAATATACCCAATTCGGTCAAAGGCTGGCTTAAAAAATCTGTTCTTTTCCAATTTTATATTCATATCTTGCTGGATCAGAGATTCTTAAATTTTATCACCTTGTCATGAGTTATTGAGTGTTGACCTTGAAGGTGCCTAGTACTCATTGCAGTAACTCTCAGCTGTGCCTTGAAATCATCATTTATCAGCATTTCATCAGCTTTGGCAAGGTGCTCAGCAAGAATTTTTTTAGTAGGAACAAAACTAACTGAGTTCCATTCCTTAGTCCACTCCTTTCCTCTAGGAGTTTCACTCCAAGGTACTGGTGCATCCTCTCTAACAAACTTCTTGATCAAATCAGCTTTACATGGAGCTTGTTGAGGTGCATGTCCTGATGGACCAGCTGCATCTGCATCTATATTTGCATCAGCTTCACCAGTAAGTTCAGCATTATCAGCATCAGAACTTACAGATCCTGCATTATCAGCATCCTCTGATAAAATAACAGTATGTGAGGCTATAGAGGCTTCAACATCATCCTTTTAGTTCTGATCTGCAGCTAAGTTCTGATCAACAACCAAATCTTGATGCCCACCTAAAATCTGATTTTCATAATCCAAATTCAGAATTGGTGTGGTTGGAATATCTTCATTGAAATCAGCATCTAGAATTGATGTTGTTGGTGGAGTGAGTTGAGTTGGTGGAGCTTCCAAGTACAGAACCTCAGGCACAATCAAGTTATAAATATCAATTTCAGCACTTGTACCTGGGTCTTCAGTATATACTGGATCAATTATAGGAGACAGAGGAGGTAGACACTGTCTCTGGAATACCCTCTTGTTCTTGAATAGGAGACTTGTGAGCTGATTCAGCAGTAGGAAGTAATTCAATTACTATAGGTTCTGTTGGGATCAGAGATTCCTGACCCCCTTCCTTAGTTGTTTCTTCCAGAGTTGCTTCAAAGTGTGATGATACACTTACAGCCCTCCTGGCTCTTTGCTTTTTAAGTCTCTTTGCAGAATTAGAGACTTTGGGAGCTTCATCATCAGAATTTAGCTTTCTAAGCCTTTTGAGGGGCCTAGAACTCCCAGTTTCAGTATCTTTCTGAGAAGAGATCTTCTCAGCTTCTATTACAACAGATTCTGATATTGGAACCTGTTCCTCCTTGTCTGACTCATCTCTCAGAATAATTCTCCTTCTCTTCTGTTGAGACTGAGGTACTATTTTAGTCCTCTTGGGTTTTGAAGATGAAGGCTTCACAGGATGTGCTGAAGGTTGAGGTTGAGATGTTTGAGGTGTTTGTGTAGTTGTGGTATGTTCTGATGGATGTTGTGTTGGGTGTGATGTGTTGGTGGGTTGAACATCAGGGTAAACAGATGTGTATGTTTGTGGATCAGCATTTACCAGAATTTGTTTTACTAACTGAGGAATTTGTAAGGTTCTCTGCACTTGTTTCTTAATGTCAGCATTTAACAAATCATTAAAGGCCCTCTTTACAATCTTGAAGGGTGGAATTAAATCACTGGTAGGTTGGGGTTCATCAGCACAACAGAAAGTATATATAAGCTGACAGAATCTAGCAAAGTATACTACATTCCTATCATCTGTCATCCTATCCCCTATGAAACCTAACACAACACTTGCAAAATCAAAATGAGTTTGATAAATAAGGGCATACCCGATTTGCTGACTCATGATGGAAATAGCATCAAAGTTGGAGCATTTATTGGCGAATGCCTTAGTGATACAATCAAAGAAAAAACTCCATTCCTTTCTGATATTTGCTCTTTTCAGTTGACCTAGCTTTCCCAAACTTTTCTCATAGCCCAAACTGGCCATGAGCTACTGTAAGACAGGGTCCTCCACTATTGAGAATGTGCAACCTTCAGGTAAGTGGAGAGCTCTACGAACTGCTCCAGGTGTAACCACATGCTCGACATCTCCTGATGTGAAAATGATGCTTGGAGTACCAGTAGCACCACCATCATCAAAAAGCCCATTTCTCCAAAATGTCAGCACTTGTTGGCTTGAAATAGTTTGAGGTTGGGTCAAAGCATACCCAATCTCACTATGAGCTAATAAATCTTGCACAAAGTGCAAATCTGATGGAGCTTCATCCTTGGTCAGGATTGCAGCATAATTATTTGGGATAAACTTAGCTCCATCAACAATTAAATCCTTGGGCGCCATCAGAAATAAGTGAGAAGTTAGAGTGCTTGTAAGGTGTTTGAGAAAATGTTTTTAAAGAAAACCGTCAGAAAATGTGAGAGAGAATAAGAAAAGAGAGAGAGTAGAATAAAAATGAAAATAAAAGATTTGAAAATCTTTTATCTCTTTTACTTAGACACCCCACGTGACAACAGTTAATAAGAAGTGGAACAGACCTTTACACCTGTCAGACATGCAGCAGTTAAGGCAAAAGTTAATGGGCACGGTAAATAAGTAATAATTACATTACACATTCAGTTTAAAAAAACTGTTCCCACTAAAAAAATGATTATTACTGCTTTATCTCACATAACCAATATTCTATAAAAATATGACCGTTCAAGTAATGACCAAAAATAAACCAAGTAAATAAATACTGCCACGTCAGCATCAGAACTTGATTATTATCAGGATTTAAAAGTCATCAGAATATGGCTCCTTAACTCAAAAAGTGAATGTTTATTCATGTTATTCTTCACACAAATACTGATATGGGTACATTAGAACTTAATCATCAGAACTTCCATCAGAACTTGTCCTCAGAATTTATGCAACTGACACTTAAACTGTTCATCCAAAATAACATTTATCACCACAGTAATTTTCATCATTCATATGGAGTGTATGTGTGTGCATTAAGCTAAATATCAGACAAAAAGTAAAGTCTTATTCACTTCAGTACATCTTAGAAATAAGGCATAACTAAGAATTTTGCTTAAAATCTGTCATTATTCTGAAGTCTACTATAGAATGAGTTCATGCATGAGTCCACCTCAACTGTTTTGTGCTCATTTTATGCATCTTTTGGAATTCCTTTTTACAGTGGCTTCTCAGTGTAAGTGAGTCACAACTGCTTATCAGAATTTATGCTGTTATCAGAGTATTTCTCCAGTAATCAGAGAATGTGAAAAGTCACCAAGAAAATTTTATTTTGCTTTTCTAATGCATATTACTTAATACCAGCAATGCACTTGGGTCTTCCCTTCCACATATATTTTTCTCTAGATCTCAAAGGAGTACCTGATATTTATTTATTTTCTTTCTTTTTCTTTTGATAAGTGAGGCTTATCAGCACTTAGTACATCCATCAGATTTACTAACATCAGAACTTAACAGATAAGAAGTACTATTCTAGTTTTTGACTTAGTAATAAGATACACAAAGTAAACCTAACCAAGCTCAGTATCAGAATTTGCTTGTGTTTAAAAGATTTCCACATAAACAATTACTTCAAACATGGGATCTTTAGTATATTAAAGACTACTAGGTCAGTATCTAGCACAGTTATCCTCATTGGATTGAATAGTCACAGAAACATTCATATCACTATCAGAGTTTAGAAATTCACATCAGACAACAATCAACACTTAGAAAATTTTAATTTAAGCCCAGAATACACAAAGATATGAATATATGTAAATACTGATCATAAAGTCTGATGTATCAGAACATAAACTAAGCAGATTTAGAGAAAGAACCTGAAACCATTCCAAGTTCATTTACCAATCTTGTAAAAGTAGCTTCACATAGTGCTTTTGTGAAGATATCTGCTAGTTGTTGATCTGTTGGAACAAAATGTAATTCCACTGTACCTTCATCCACATGTTCCCTTATGAAGTGGTACCTTATGCTGATGTGCTTTGTCATTGAGTGTTGAACTGGATTACCTGTCATAGCAATAGCACTTTGATTATCACAGTAAATAGGGATTTTAGAGTATGTTAACCCATATTCCAGTAACTGATTCTTCATCCAAAGAATCTGTGCACACCAGCTTCCTGCAGCAATGTATTCAGCTTCTACAATTGATGTGGAAATTGACTTTTGCTTCTTGCTTAACCAAGAAACCAATCTGCCTCCAAGAAATTGGCAGCTTCCACTTGTGCTTTTCCTGTCAATTTTGCATCCTGCAAAATCTGCATCTGAGTAACCTATTAGCTTAAAGTCCGATTCTCTAGGATACCACAATCCCAAATCAGTTGTACCCTTAAGGCACTTGAAAATTCTTTTCACAGCTG
Source organism: Apium graveolens (assembly GCF_009905375.1). NCBI lineage: Eukaryota > Viridiplantae > Streptophyta > Magnoliopsida > Apiales > Apiaceae > Apium > Apium graveolens. Next base: position 240,622,195 of record NC_133654.1, read on the forward strand.
TTAAGTGAGGTTCTCTTGGATCTGCTTGAAATCTTGCACAAAGACAGGTAGCATACATGATATCAGGTCTACTTGCAGTTAGATAGAGTAGTGAGCCAATCATACCTCTGTAATTAGTAATATCTACTGATGTACCAGTATCCTTATCCAATTTTGTTGTAGTGACCATAGGAGTGGATGCACTTGAACAGTCTTGCATTTCAAATTTCTTCAATAAATTTCTGGTGTACTTAGATTGACAAATAAAAGTTCCTTCTTCATTCTGCTTGACATGAAGGCCCAGAAAATAGCTAAGTTCTCCCATCATACTCATTTTATATCTTGACTGCATTAGCTTGGCAAACCTTTTACAGAGTCTGTCATTTGTAGAACCAAAAATGATATCATCAACATATATATGTACGAAAAGTAAGTCATTTCCATGGTTGAGATAGAATAAGGTTTTGTCAATAGTCCCTCTGTTAAATCCACTTTCCAGAAGAAACTGAGCTAATGTCTCATACCATGCTCTTGGAGCTTGCTTAAGGCCATAAAGTGCTTTATCAAGTCTGTAGACATGATGAGGAAATTTTGAATCTACAAAACCTGGAGGTTGTTCAACATATACTTCTTCTTCCAATTCTCCATCAAGAAAAGCACTTTTTACATCCATTTGAAAGACTGTAAACTTTTTGTGAGCAGCATAAGCCAAAAATATCCTTATGGCTTCCAATCTAGCAACTGGTGCAAATGTTTCATCATAATCAATTCCCTCCTGTTGAGAGTATCCTTTTACAACCAGCCTTGCTTTATTCCTTGTAATTATGCCATCACTATCAGTTTTGTTTCTGAACACCCACTTTGTACCAACAACTGATCTGTTCTTTGGTCTTGGCACTAGGGTCCAGACTTTATTTCTTTCAAATTCATTTAACTCTTCCCTCATTGCTTGCACCCAATCAGCATCTTGAAGAGCTTCTTCCACTTTCTTTGGTTCAGTCTGAGAAAGAAAAGAGTGATAGAGACATTCATTTGATGTTGTTGTTCTAGTTCTAATACATGCTTCAGGATCTCCAATAATCAAATCAGGTGTATGTGCTTTAGTCCACTTCCTTGCATATGGAAGGTTATCTCTAGAACTGGATGCTCCCCCATGATCCATGCTGTCTCCATCAACATTTTTTGATGCTCCCCCTGAAATTATGCTCTCTAAGTTGGATCCTTCAGTATTTGGGTTTCCAGAGTTATTAAAACTTGACCCATCAGAACTTGATGAATCAGAATTTGAGTTTCCAGAATTATCAGAACTTGGCCCATCAGAACTTGACGAATCAGAACTTGAAGAGCCTGTTCTAGGTTTTGATGCTTCTTGAGATGTGGTTGGATCTTCAATATGCTCCCCCTGTACATGTGCATTTTCCTTTGGCGTAGTTACCACAGTTTCAATAACATCAGAGTTTAACCCATCAGAGTTTGCAGTATCAGGATTTAGACTATCAGGATTTAGACTGTCAGGTTTTACAGAATCAGAATTTAAAACTTCATTCTCAAATCTCAGCTGATCATGATCATTGAAATCTTCAAGTCCTGTAATCTTCTTATCATCAAAAAAGACATTGATAGATTCCATGACAACCCTTGTTCTTAAATTATAGACTCTGAAGGATTTTGTGGAAAGTGGATATCCAACAAAAATTCCTTCATCAACTTTTAGATCAAATTTAGATAGCTGTTCAGGATGAGTCTTAAGAACAAAACACTTGCATCCAAATACATGAAAGTACTTCAGCCCAAAAATAGGTTGGTAACTTTACTTCATCAAGCATAGTTCGTGCAGCTTCAATAAGAGTTCTATTCTTTCTTTCAACAACTCCATTTTGCTGTGGAGTTCCGGGAGCAGAAAATTCCTTCTTTATTACATGGTCTTTGCAGAACTCTTCCATAATCAAATTCTTGAACTCAGTGTCATTATCACTTCTTATGATTTTTACAGAGTCTTTGACCAATTTATCCAGTTGTTTGACATGATCAATTAAGATAGATGCAGTTTCACTTTTTGTGTGCAAGAAATACACCCATGTGTATCTGGTAAACTCATCCACTATGACCATAGCATATTTCTTCTTTACAATAGACATGACATTCATTGGACCAAATAGATCAACATGTAGTAGGTGATAAGGCTCAAGAATTGAAGATTCAGTCTTGCTCTTGAATAAAGATTTTCTTTGTTTTGCCTTTTGACAGGAATCACAAAGGCCATCAGGAGCAAATACTGATTTTGACAGTCCTCTCACAAGATCTTTCTTGACTAGTTCATTTATATTGTTGAAATTTAAATGAGAGAGTTTCTTGTGCCAATTCCAACTTTCTTCAATTGATGTTCTACTTAACAGACAGATTGCAGAACCATCAGTACTTGTTGAAAGCTTGGATTCATAAATGTTACCATGCCTGTATCCTTTTAGAACAACTTTTCCTGTAGATTTGCTTACAACTTCACAGTGTTCTTCAAAGAAATCCACATGATAACCTCTTTCGCAGATTTGACTAACAGTCAGTAAATTGTGTTTAAGTCCTGAGACTAGAGCTACTTTTTCAATGATGACATTCCCAAGATTAATATTGCCATATCCCAGTGTTTTTCCCATGTTGCCATCTCCATAAGAAACACCTGGCTATCTTTCTCCACAAAGTCTGATAGTAGGGCTTTATTTCCAGTCATATGTCCTGAACATCCACTGTCCAGAACTAGGATGTT